>NC_053392.1:193462543-193598814 GCF_905171765.1 Bufo bufo
CCCAGGATACGAATGGAATGGCCAATGTTCCCTGATTAAAGTGCTGATGCCATTTGTTCTATTTTCGACTCTTGAGTGGGGTCAAGTCAGTAAACAAACCAATGTCCGGTAACGGCTAAGGAGGTCACTCCCTACATCTTTTGATTCTCATGTATATATAGATGCTATAGGAGTCCCTAGAGGAGTTCCTAATGAATTCATGGCTAGAAACAAGATAGCTGCTGGTTTCGAATCAATATTTCCCATTATTGGTACAAATAAAAATGTAGACTGGATTAACTATTTGTATTATAATCAACAGAGATTTGTGAATTATACCCGAGATGCGGTTAATGGAATAGCGGAACAACTGAACTCTTCATCGTTGATGGAGTTACAGAATCGACTGGCTCTCGAAATGATCCTGGCGGAAAAAGGAGGGGTCTGCAAGATGATTGGAAGTTCCTGCTGTATCTTTATTCCGAACAACGCTGCCCTTGATGGAAGCATTACTAAGGCTTTGAAAGGACTGACGGCTTTATCGAATGAACTAGAGGAAAACTCTGGAATCAATAACCAGTTTACTTCATGGCTACAACTGTGGTTTGGGAATTGGTCTAGTGTGTTGGCTAATCTGTTAACTACTCTGGTGGTAGTATTTTTGGTATTGGCATTAAGAGGGTGTTGTGTGGTTCCTTGTTTTAGGAAAATAGTTTTTAAAATGTTTAATTCAACCATACCGGCAAACACCATGTACATGCATTGTGACACTATCAAAACCAAAGATTATTATGAGCACCTCTTTGAGGAACGCAATTCCGTCCTAAAACAGATAAAACCTTGTTGACAGTTGCGGAATAAAAAGAACAAGATGAAAGCAAACCCGAAAGGAAGTTGGGGGGGGGCTGGTGAAGCAATTAGGAAAGTCCAGCTCTTCGCCATTTAGGGCGTTGGGATAGTACCTCCTCACTTTGCTTATTCATCTTGTATCTATTTACCGCAAAAGGAGGAATTTGTGAGAGAGTTTTTTTTTATTCTCTGTATATATAGTGTAGTACACAGCTAACTAGATATGTGAACCACATATACATTCTTTGTTTTAAGGTTATTTGGGGAAGGGGAGGGGGAGTTAGGTTGCTATTTCCAAATGTGCCAATGAAACTCAGGGATAAAGTTTGCAAGCTACTCCCTTTTTGTCACAGAGCTAATAAACTTTAATTTAGGACCACCCTTTTTGTCTACCTCACATTGCCTATATAAGTGTATGTTACTTGAATAAAGGATGGCATATTTTCCATGATACCAACCTGTATTGGTCTCATTGGAAAAGCTGTATGAGCTTATACTTATAATCCTAATTAATTTGGCGCTACACAAAGAAGAAGAGAATCAACACACTGAACGCTATACAGAAGAGAATCACCACATATACAGTGGATATAAAAAATCTACACACCCCTGTTAAAATGTCAGGTTTCTGTGATGTAAAAAAAATGAAACAAAGATAAATAATTTCAGAACGTTTTCCATCTTTAATGTGACCTATAAACTGTACCACTCCATTGAAAAACAAACTGAAATCTTTTAGGTGGAGGGAAGAAAAAAAAAAAAGAAAAAATGTTGTTGCATAAGTGTGCACACCCTCTTATGACTGGGGATGTAGCTGTGTTCAAAATTAAGCAATCACATTCAAAATCATGTTAAATAGGAGTCAGCAAACACCTGCAATCATTTAAAGTGCCTCTGTTTAACCCCAAAATAAAGTTCAACTGCTCTAGTTGGTCTTTCCTGAAATTTTCTTAGTCACATCCCACAGCAAAGGCCATGGTCTACAGAGAGCTTCCAAATCATCAGAGGGATCTCATTGTTAAAAGGTATCAGTCAGGAGAAGGGTACAAAAGAATTTCCAAGGCATTAGATATACCATGGAACACAGTGAAGACATCATCAAGTGGAGAAAATATGGCACAACAGTGACATTACCAAGAACTGGACGTCCCTGCAAAATTGATGAAAAGACGAGAAGAAAACTGGTCTGGGAGGCTACCAAGAGGCCTACAGCAACTAAAGGAGCTGCAGGAATATCTGGCAAGTACTGACTGTGTGGTGCATGTGACAACAATCTCCCGTATTCTTAATATGTCTGGGCTATGGGGTAGAGCGGCAAGATGAAAGCCTTTTCTTACGAAGAAAAACATCCAAGCCAGGCTACATTTTGCAAAAACACATCTGAAGTCTCCCAAAAGCATGTGGGAAAAGGTGTTATGGTCTGATAAAACCAAGGTTGAACTTTTGGGCCATTATTCCAAAAGATATGTTTGGCGCAAAAACAACACTGAACATCACCAAAAGAACACCATACCCACAGTGAAGCATGGTGGTGGCAGCATCATGCTTTGGGGCTGTTTTTCTTCAGCTGGAACTGGGGCCTTAGTTAAGATAGAGGGAATTATGAACAGTTCCAAATACCAGTCAATATTGGCACAAAACCTTCAGACTTCTGCTAGAAAGCTGAACATGAAGAGGAACTTCATCTTTCAGCATGGAATGGCCCAGCCAGAGCCCAGACCTGAATGTGATTGAAAGTCTGTGGGGTGATCTGAAGAGGGCTGTGCACAGGAGATGCCCTTGCAATCTGACAGATTTGGAGTGTTTTTGCAAAGAAGAGTGGGCAAATCTTGCCAAGTCAAAATGTGCCATGCTAATAGACTCATACTGAGTCAAAAGACTGAGTGATGTAATAAAATCAAAAGGTGCTTCAACAAAGTATTAGTTTAAGGGTGTGCACACTTGTGCAACCATATTATTTTATTTTTATATTTTTTCTTCCCTCTACCTAAAAGATTCCAGTTTGTTTTTCAATTGAGTTGTACAGTTTATAGGTCACATTAAAGGTGGAAAAAGTTCTGAAATGATTTATCTTTGTCTCATTTTTTTACATCACAGAAACCTGGCATTTTAACAGGGGTGTGTAGACTTTTTATATCCACTGTAACTGCGGAAGTAAAATGCATATATATTTTTCCTTTTTGTACTCAAATAGGCCACTAAACTCTTTCACAAATAAATGCAACAGTGAAATGCGTATATATTTTTTCTTTTTTGTACTGAAATGGGCCACTAAACTATTTTTTTAATATATGCAACAGTGAGGTGCGTATATTTTATTTCCTTTTTGTACTGAAATAGGACACTGAACACTTTAACTGCAGAAGTTAAATGTGTATATATTTTTCCTTTTTGTACTGAAATAAGCCACTAAATTCTTCAACACAAATAACTGCAGAAGTTAAATACGTATATATTTTTCTATTTCCACAGATTTCAGCCACTAAAGGCTTTTCAACATAGCACTTGCACCCCAATAACAAGAACAAATTGCTAGAATGCTAGAGCTGTATATGGATATTTGGATCCCCAAATAATGTTTCCCTGCACTTGTAAATTGCTTTTTTTTTCACAATGAGGTTTTTCTAGCACTGTCTCAAGCGACTTCAGACGTCTTTCCCTGCACTAAGATGCTGTGAAATGATTCATCCCTATCCTTTCCCTGCACTTATAAATCGTTTTTTTCAGGGTTTTTTTCACAATGAGGTTTTTCCTATTGCTGTCCCTAGCGCCTTCTCACGTCTGTCCCTGCACTCTGAACGCTGGAAAATGTCTGACTCTAAGATGGCCACCGTATTTATAAGGCTGTGACATCACAGGGCTGGCTTGCTGCTGATTGGCTGCATGCTTGGCATTATGGGTCAGCCCGCCTTCCCAGAGTTCCTTGCCCCATGTCCTCACACGTGTAGCCTCCATTTTGGGAAAAATTGTGATTTGTTATCACAAAGCGCAAGGAAATTCGCATTCGTTGCAAATCAAAATTCCACTTCGTCTGATTCGATTCGCTCATCTCTAATTCTTACCCCATGAGGCGAGATCTTGCATGGAGACCCAGACTGAGGAAGATTGACAGAATCTTGTGATTCTTCCATTTTCTAATAATTGCGCCAACAGTTGTTGCCTTCTCCCCAAGCTGCTTGCCTATTTTCCTGTAGCCCATCCTAGCATTGTACATTCTACAATTTTGTCCCTGGTGTCCTTAGACATCTCTTTGGATTTGGCCATGGTGGAGAGGTTGGAGTGTGATGGAGTGTGTGGACAGGTGTCTTTTATACAGGTAATGAGTTCAAATAGGTGCAATTAATACAGGTAATTAGTGGAGAGTAATAGGTATTCTTAAAAAAAAAACACTAACAGGTCTGTGAGGGCCAGAATTCTTGCTAGTCGGTAGGTGATCAAATACTTATTTCATGCAATTTATGCATCTAAATTAATTATTTAAAAATAATTCACTCTGATTTTCTGGATTTTTTTTCTAGATTATGTCTCTCACAATTGAAGTGTACAATAAAAATTACAGACCTCTCTATTCTTTGTAGGTGGGAAAACTTTCAAAATCACCAATGTATCAAATACTTATTTTCCCTACTGTATGTACATGACGATAAATTACACTTGCTGGTAACAGTGGCCTGTAATACTGATGCAGAGTAACTCTACAGCTAACCAAAATTATTTATGAATATTTGTGCACTGCACACTTATGTAGAAGGAGATAAATTAGACCTACCTGTAATACTGACGGCACAGTAATTCTACAGGTACGGTAACAATGGAATGGATTAGCTATGACTCTTGGTGCACTGCACAGTTATGTACACGGCGATAAATTGTAGCAGAGTATTTAGTTCAGCAGCCTCATATGGTCTCCCTCCACTCTCCCTGTGCTCTCCCTCTCCACTCTCTGTTAGCAGTTTGCAGCAACTCTGTCCCTAGTACTTGAGTGTTTGTCAAGTCTCTCCCTATGCTCAGCTCACAGGAAAATGGCGGCGACCACACAGGATCGGGTTTTATAGGGCTCTACCTAGCTGTGACATTATAGCTGGCTACCTGCCAATTGGCTGGCTTCACAGCATTATGGGTGATCTTGCATTCCCAGGTTTGTGTCCTCAACACTTACTTTCACTAACACGGGCAGTAGGGCTGAACGAATTGACTCCCTTCATACAGTATTCTAACAAAGTTTAATGCAAATTGACTTTGGATATTTCATCAGAAGTCGAGTCACTCATCCCTAACGGGCAGCCGTCATTTTAGGAAAAGTGATTCGCTACCACGAAGGGCAAGGAAATTCAGATTCATTTGGAATTGAAGTTTTTCTAAAGTTTGGACTAAATTCCGCTTTGTATGATATGCTTTGCTCAACACCACTCATCATTATTGAAATAATAAAATCTTGAAAACTTTTGGAGAAAACATTCCCACAGTCAAGGCCTTTACTATTTAAGCACTTCAAATTAAATCATTTCATGTGAACTCTGTAGAATACTGTATTTGTGTTTAAAGCCTACACTTTCTATTGTTTTAAGGTTCAGTATTGAATCTCCGTTATACAAAGGCTGAGCTGTCCTATAATAGGTGTTTTAAATTTGATAATTCTAGACCAAAGAAAAATTGAAAATTTTCTCATTTAAACTTGGACTCCATCGATAGATACTTTTGTATTTATTCAGTAAAAAAAAAATGCCATGTATTGTTTCTCACCTGTAGAAGGTTAATACAGCAATAGAATAAAAAAAAAAGGGATTTCTAGAAAACATGAAAGACAAGGATCATGCTGGGTCTAAGGTTTTAAAACAGACAGGAAAGGGTAGACATAGCCAGTCACAATGCTCTTATCTGCTGTCACATTGTGTACTCCAATGTAACCTTTTAAGCTAGGAGACCGCTTTTGCTGCATAAAATACATATTTATATTTGTCTTGTTCAATTATAGAATAAAGTAGCAGGTAAAAAAGATACAGGAAGAAAAATACAATAAAGATTTCAAGATCAGTTTAATCTGCTCTCCTATCAAGATTCCATATACTGTATGGAAATAGCCATCAGATTTTCCCCTGGTGGAAGCCTGAAACTATTCAATTACTTCTGAATTGGTAAAATCAATTCACTCATTTTTATATCATGTCATTGAGGGTTTAAATCTGGGCATCTTGATGGTCAACTGTTTGAAAGTACAGTCGTGGCCAAAAGTTTTGAGAATGACACAAATATTAGTTTTCACAAAGTTTGCTGCTAAACTGCTTTTAGATCTTTGTTTCAGTTGTTTCTGTGATGTAGTGAAATATAATTACACGCACTTCATACGTTTCAAAGGCTTTTATAGACAATTACATGACATTTATGCAAAGAGTCAGTATTTGCAGTGTTGGCCCTTCTTTTTCAGGACCTCTGCAATTCAACTGGGCATGCTCTCAATCAACTTCTGGGCCAATTCCTGACTGATAGCAACCCATTCTTTCATAATCACTTCTTGGAGTTTGTCAGAATTAGTGGGTTTTTGTTTGTCCACCCGCCTCTTGAGGATTGACCACAAGTTCTCAATGGGATTAAGATCTGTGGAGTTTCCAGGCCATGGACCCAAAATGTCAACGTTTTGGTCCCCGAGCCACTTAGTTATCACTTTTGCCTTATGGCACGGTGCTCCATCGTGCTGGAAAATGCATTGTTCTTCACCAAACTGTTGTTGGATTGTTGGAAGAAGTTGCTGTTGGAGGGTGTTTTGGTACCATTCTTTATTCATGGCTGTGTTTTTGGGCAAAATTGTGAGTGAGCCCACTCCCTTGGATGAGAAGCAACCCCACACATGAATAGTCTCAGGATGCTTTACTGTTGGAATGACACAGGACTGATGGTAGTCCTCACCTTTTCTTCTCCGGACAAGCCTTTTTCCAGATGCCCCAAACAATCGGAAAGAGGCTTCATCGGAGAATATGACTTTGCCCCAGTCCTCAGCAGTCCATTCACCATACTTTCTGCAGAAGAACAATCTGTCCCTGATGTTTTTTTTGGAGAGAAGTGGCTTCTTTGCTGCCCTTCTTGACACCAGGCCATCTTCCAAAAGTCTTCGCCTCACTGTGCGTGCAGATGCGCTCACACCTCCCTGCTGCCATTCCTGAGCAAGCTCTGCACTGGTGGCACTCCGATCCCGCAGCTGAATCCTCTTTAGGAGACGATCCTGGCGCTTGCTGGACTTTCTTGGACGCCCTGAAGCCTTCTTACCAAGAATTGAACCTCTTTCCTTGAAGTTCTTGATGATCCTATAAATTGTTGATTGAGGTGCAATCTTAGTAGCCACAATATCCTTGCCTGTGAAGCCATTTTTATGCAATGCAATGATGGCTGCACGCGTTTCTTTGCAGGTCACCATGGTTAACAATGGAAGAACAATGATTTCAAGCATCACCCTCCTTTTAACATGTCAAGTCTGCCATTTTAACCCAATCAGCCTGACATAATGATCTCTAGCCTTGTGCTCGTCAACATTCTCACCTGAGTTAACAAGACGATTACTGAAATGATCTCAGCAGGTCCTTTAATGACAGCAATGAAATGCAGTGGAAAGTTTTTTTTTGGGATTAAGTTAATTTTCATGGCAAAGAAGGACTATGCAATTCATCTGATCACTCTTCATAACATTCTGGAGTATATGCAAATTGCTATTATAAAAACTTAAGCAGCAACTTTTCCAATTTCCAATATTTATGTAATTCTCAAAACTTTTGGCCACGACTGTATATAATTCCACATGTGTTAATTCATAGTTTTTATGCCTTCAGTGTGAATCTACAATTTTCATAGTCATGAAAATAAAGAAAACTCTTTGAATGAGAAGGTGTGTCCAAACTTTTGGTCTGTACTGTATAGTACAGACCAAAAGTTTGGACACACCTTCTCATTCAAAGAGTTTTCTTTATTTTCATGACTATGAAAATTGTAGATTCACACTGAAGGCATCAAAACTATGAATTAACACATGTGGAATTATATACATAACAAACAAGTATGAAACAACTGAAAATATGTCATATTCTAGGTTCTTCAAAGTAGCCACCTTTTGCTTTGATTACTGCTTTGCAAACTCTTGGCATTCTCTTGATGAGCTTCAAGAGGTAGTCCCCTGAAATGGTTTTCACTTCACAGGTGTGCCCTGTCAGGTTTAATAAGTGGGATTTCTTGCCTTATAAATGAGGTTGGGACCATCAGTTGCATTGAGGAGAAGTCAGGTGGATACACAGCTGATAGTCCAACGGAATAGACTGTTAGAATTGTTATTATGGCAAGAAAAAAGCAGCTAAGTAAAGAAAAACGAGTGGCCATCATTACTTTAAGAAATGAAGGTCAGTCAGTTAGCCGAAAAATTGGGAAAACTTTGAAAGTAAGGGCTATTTGACCATGAAGGAGAGTGATGGGGTGCTGCGCCAGATGACCTGGCCTCCACAGTCACCGGACCTGACCGCAATCGAGATGGTTTGGGGTGAGCTGGACCGCAGAGTGGAGGCAAATGGGCCAACAAGTGCTAAGCATCTCTGGGAACTCCTTCAAGACTGTTGGAAGACCATTTCAGGGGACTACCTCTTGAAACTCATCAAGAGAATGCCAAGAGTGTGCAAAGCAGTAATCAAAGCAAAAGGTGGCTACTTTGAAGAACCTAGAATTTGAAATATTTTCAGTTGTTTCACACTTGTTTGTTATGTATATAATTCCACATGTGTTAATTCATATTTTTGATGCCTTCGTAGTCATGAAAATAAAGAAAACTCTTTGAATGAGATGGTGTGTCCAAACTTTTGGTCTGTACTGTATATATATATATATATATATATATATATTGTGGTAAGGTGAACAGAAAAGTGTATGGTAAAGTCCTGGAAGGGGTGTATTCCACCCAGCTTCTTCAACTGGGTGAGGTAAATAAAATCCAGAAGGTTAAAATGGTCTCAGCAATGTGTAGGTTGCTGAGACGGTTTTGTTAAGTTTATGGGCTGGATTTTATTGGACTGGGAGAAGGTAGGATTGGTAATGGGACATCCCCAGTCCACCCCATTCCGGGACAGGTTTTCCCCTAGCCTGAGGGATCCCCAGCTGAAGCCAGCTGGGATCGTCAAGGGGAAATAAAGCACAGGCCAGGCTGTCAGTCTGGGAAGAGTAATGCCTGGAGAAAGTCTGGGAAGCTGGCTGCCCTGCTGGCTAGAGAAGCCGAATTATCTGTGTGAACTCTGTTCAATAGGTGAGTTAGGAACTTCACTGTATTAGCCAGAGCCCAGACGGACAGGTGTATATTTTGCTTTGGTTTATGTTTTGTGGTGCTGGACCTTCACCTTCCCCAGTGAATTATAACTGGGGTTGCCTGTATTTCCGGAGTGTGATAAATAAAGCAACATTTGGACTTTAACCCTGTGGTCTGCAAGAGAATCTGTCATCGCCGCCCTACCTGAGAGTGTAACCCCTTACAATATATATATTTTTATTTTTTATTTTATTTTTTTCTAGTAATTACACATTTATTTTGTGCCATACATTTTTTACAATTACTGAAAAAATATATAAAATATATAAATCTAATTTAACCTCTATTTCTGAAAAAAGTTTGTAACGGGATTTGAACTCACAACTTCTGCATTATAGCCCAGAACTTTAACCACAACACTATGAAGCTACATAGCCAGTCACAAAAAAAAAAAAAAAAAAAAAAATTAGACTTCTACTGTATAGGTCTCAGTAGAAGTACAGGACAGTAGAAGTCTCTTTTTTTTTTTTTTTTTTTTTTAAAGTAATTGGCTATGCAGCTATTAAAGCTGAGTGGTTAAGTGCCTTGCCTCTAATGCAGAAGGTTGTGAGTTTGAATCCCGGCATAAAATTTTCTGAAATACAGGCTAAATTAGATTTAAATACACTGGGGTGTCCCCAAGCATTGACTCCATAAATGAACATAGCTATATATGGAGTCAGAGCAGGGAATCCTAAGCCGCGGACTCACACTGAGGGATTCCCTCACTGTACAATTATATTCAAATACACTGATGGTGTTCGGCCGAGCATGCTCGCTCAACACTATGCAGCACACAACGGCTAATAAGCCCCCCTTTTTTTCACGCGACAAAAAGTCTTTAGAACATATAACTGCACCGCTGAACGGCAAATAATACTTTTTTCCCCCACTAATACACACAACACAACAGCTAATAAGACCCTTTTTTCCACTAATACTTGCCCAAAAAAGCCTTTAGAACATATAATTTCACTGCACAAGGGGTAATAAGACGTACAAATATTTCCTAGTAATACACCCTGTTAATGGCTGTATCACACAGCACTTGCACCCCAATAGCAAGAAAAGTTTGGAAATACAGAGGTATCATCTATTGCAAACCTGAAAGCAGCAGTATAATGGCAATTTGGATTGTTCCTATTACCCAGGCTGTACACTCCTCTATTGGACCCTGTTCTGCTTCAATACTGTGGAATAATTCTTCTCTATCTTTTCCCTGCACTTCTAATGATCTTTTCCTGAACTTCTATTCAGCAAAATAAAAGTTTTCAAGTTTTTCCTAGCACTTTCCCTAGTGCCTGCTGATGTATCTCCTTGCACGAAGTACACTGTAAAATGGCTGAATCCAAGATGGCTGAGGCTATTTATAGGGCTGTGACATCACACCTGCTGGCTGCTGATCGGCTGCATACATGGCATTGTAGGTGATCCCTCATTCACAGAGTACTTTGCTCCATGTCCTAACATGTGCAGCAGCCATTTTTGGAAAAAATGCAATTCATTATCGCGAAGCGTCAGTAAATTCGGATTCAGTGCAAATCAAATTTTTCCTGAAATTCGTTTCCAATTCCACTTCATCAACTTTAATTCGCACATCTCTAATGATGTCGTCATCATGGGCCGCACCATATTTTACGGTGGATCTTATATCAAGATGGCGGCAGCTAGCTGTTTGCGATCAAATGGATGAGGTAAGTATAATTCTATTTATTTTTTATTACAGACTTAAATATCAAAGTCAGATGACATGATCAGCAATGAACACGGCATCTGAGGGGTACAATGACAGGGAGTGGCACAATGGCCGTTCCCTGGCATCGCACTCATTACTTACAAAGAAATGCACTTTATGACAAAGTAATGCCTCACAAAGCAAATTTTTTTGTTAAATTCAGCAAATTAGCGAAATTTTCCATAACTTTGCTCAACACTAGTACGGACCCATAAGATAATGTATTATTTTTAGTGTACAATGAACACAGCTGCATTTTTTTCCAATTCCATCCTATTAATATATTTTTTCCAGCTTTTTAATACACCGTAAGGAATATTAAATAGGGCTGTTAGAAAGGCAAACTTGCCTGAAAAACAAGCCCTTATATGACTAAACAGAAAAGTTCCTGGAAGGCAGGAAGTGAAAAACTCTAATAAAATTTTTAAAAAAAATTAAACGAGACCATGTATTTAAGCAGGAGTGCTATCCGAAGTGCTGAAATCTGAAATTTTGTCAGAAAATAGTACAGATGGGGAAAACAATATGGAAATAATAAGACGTGAGAAGAAGTTAATTCATATACAAGTTTGTCTTTCAGTATCTTTACAGAGTCTGTATGTGTCTAGTTCTAAGAGCCCAACAAGATTCTCACATTGAAATATATACACATTTTATGGCGCCCACCTGCTGTGCACCACCTGCTCCTTAAAGAAATGTCTGCATTGCTTCACAGAGAGTTGCATAATGTTATTACTATTGTATATGTAATCCTAAAAGAAGCTGCCTACATCAAATCACAGAGCATACTTGTAAGATATTTTAGATGACTCAGACACAATCATCATATGTACTTTACAGTAATGTCCAACTATTAGATTGCACCATATTTTATCTCTACTCTTCAAATGTCAAATAAATGCAGAATTGAATAAATGATTTTTAAACTTCTCTGTCAGTTTGAGAAAACAATATATCAATAAGAGAGCAGCTGATACTTTTTTTTTTTTGCTTTGACTTCTATGCATTTGCTATTGCTTGCAATTAAGTCAATTGTTTTGAATCTCCAAAGTGGTGCACAGAGTTCAATCAGCTCGAACATTGGCAAGTCATTGTAATGAATGCAAAATCAAGTATACGCAAGTTGACTTACCGGGAATGTACTTCTCTTCTTAATTTGGATTTTCACATGCAAAATTAACTAGGAATGCAAAGGGGTGAGGGAATAAGGCCTGGAAACTAGGGAAAGGAGATGTACACCTACAAGTAAAACCCTAATCAAAGTCCTGACTAACTACCAGTATGAACAGACCCCAGAGGTAGTTGAGTTCATACACAAGAATACCTAATGTCCTAACTCACCTTACAGGTCCCTGGTAATAATGTCAGGACTGAGACAACCTGTTCCTTCAAAAGAAAGGACAAACAGGAGTCTCCCTCAGGTCTTAATACAAATGACAGGGAAAATCAACACACAAAATAACCCAAACAAAATACAAAAGGGAAAGAAAACACTTAACTTCAACTGGCTATGGCAGCACCAGGAACTCGGCCAAGATCCACACACCAGCTATCCACAACTAAAACTGAAGCTATAAACTGCATAGCATAGTGGGAGAAACAACAATACATAGAGATGGTTAAATTACCATAATAGCCACACCTGGGGAAAGAAGGTGGGACAAGCACCAGAAACAACACAGACGTCATTTGATCCAAACGGAAAAGATGTCATATCAAACCACGTGTTGCCAGTCTCACGGATCTCCTGCCACCTGTTGCAGGAACGTCCGTGACATTAATATCATCTGGTTGATATGATTGGTTAGTCATAGACATGACTATAACCCTACACAATACCTGACTCTGAGCAAGTGTACCTAGATGAATTGCTGCTGTTTTGGAGGCAAAGTGTGGCCCCACTAAATATTAACTTGATTTAGATTCAATGCAAAAGTGTAGAGAGGGCTCACCTACTGTTCAAGAAAGGAGTGGGTGCACCTACAAAAAGGATTCACCCAATCCTTTAGAAAGATTAAGAAAACAATTTAAAATAGTAGGGCACACCACCATTTGATGTCACACGGATAATTGGTACAAGAATTGTTATTTATTATAACATATAATAGTTATGACATATACAATAAAAATTGCTAAAACATATAATTTATTACTATAAAATTCTTAAAAAATATGGTCATCAATGCTATGGTCAGCTATGATATGAACAGAAATTAATATGTTCAACTGGACTGTAAAACTTGCAATTTTACTAAAGGGTTAATAACTCAGATACAATGTCCCAAAGTAAAATTGCAAACTATCTTGAGGGTTAATAACTCCAATATAATGTCCCAAAAGAAAGTTCAATCCAAAGGGTAGAAATTAATGAGAGTCACTTGTATTTGTATGGACTACCACTTGATCGCGGTATTGCCGCAGGTAAAGCGCAGGTTAGACTGTACCGAAGTGGTTTTACTCACTGTTTTAGATAATGCCGATTTCCATATCACTTGTGGCGTCCCACATGTAGTGAAGGTTTTTTGGAGGCTGCGGTATAGTGCAGTTTTCAATTGCGGCAAATTTTTTTTTTTTCAAAAAACTTTGAAGAAAACTTGCAGGATCCTCGGTGGTTGTAGTTAGCTGTACCATCTCAGAGGTCACCTGGAGGTAAATACCTTCTGCGTTGTTTGTTCACATATGCAGGGTTACCTTTCACCAGGAAATAACGGACTCAGCACAAATAGACGGATATCACGCTTTTCTTTACAACAGACTGCAGGTTCACCGATCCCTTCCATAAAGCGCTTGTTCGTCTTCGGTTCTATATTTTTAAATCATGGGATTGATTACCATACGCGTTTCGGAGGCTAAGGCTCCTTCTTCAGTGGTTAAATTTCCCATGAGAATAGTCTATCCTTATATACCTATACAGGTGTGGTTTTAATTAATTAATTGGCTTGGGCCGTTTTGTAGGAAGTGACGTAAATTTGTGTTCAAATTCATGATGACAAACTAAATGAACATTTAAAACATTTGTTTCTTGTTTTATATTTAAAAGGCATATTAAATCAATACATCACTTTATATATCACATATGTTATAGGTTGTTTAAAAAATATGATAAAATAAAATAAAAAGTATAGCAAACGGAATCGCTGCTGCAATATACATAAACTCATACTTTATACCATATATATTCCACATTCTATAATATTCATGTCATATCGGTTGACTATGTTATAGTGTTCATGGTATCGCTGATCTAAATTTGCAGATAGAGCGCAAAAACGAATATATCGACCGCCATGCGGTAAATATGCGGTTTTTTAATGCGGTAATTATTCGCATTGCGTTTTCACTGTATTCTTGTTCTCTGTCTGCACCAGTGCAGCTACGCACTGGTTAGACCCCACAATTTCACATTGATCACATATAATTTATATAAAAAGTATAAAAGTACATAAAATATAAATATATAAAAATATTATGTTTAAATACATGTTTATTATTTAAATTTCAAACTGAATTGTTCAAATTCCATACATAAAACAGTAATATGATAAACTGATAGATAGAAAACTTGGAATGCAGTACGGAGTAAAATACGTAGTTGGAAGGGTGTCCACCAGGGGAAGGCCCGGAAAATCTATAATAGCTCACGGGTCTCTCCCTGGTGAAGACCCCCCCCACCCGAACAGATCACAGGAACCCATAAATTTCTATTTCTGCGTTTAATCCCGCAGGAAGTAGAGTATTAAAATCAAAGATATGTCTCGACTCAATTCTCAACATTCTTTTTATATGATCTCCACCTCTCCAATCTGCTTCTACCTTTTCAAGAGCTGAAAAGGTAAGTCCCTTAGGGTCTTGATTGTGCATAATTTTAAAGTGGTTTGACAGAGTATGCTTTTCATACCCCTTTTTTATATTTGAAATATGCTCAGCTATACGGACTTTAAGTTGTCTCTTAGTCCTCCCCACATATTGTCTTTTGCAGGGACATTGTATAATATAGATAACGCTGTTGGAGTTACAGGTAAGAAAGTCTTTAATTGTATGTTCATGGGGATTTGTCATAGATTTTACCGTCAATGTTTTCTTGGGAAATATGGTATTTTTACATCCCATACATTTGCCGCACCGAAAGAAGCCTGTGGTATTTGTCCATTCCTGTATGGACAAACCTACTTTATTTTTATTTCTTTTTGGAATTGTAGGTGCTACCATTAATGCTAAATTAGGTGCTTTAGTGAACGTAATTTGAGGAAATTGAGGAATTAGATGGCCTATCACTTTATCTTTATTTATAAAGTGCCAGTGCTTATTTATTATATTCTTCACTTTTTTATGATGAATATTAAAAGGTAGTATTAATCTTGTATTACCATCTTTCTGTTCCTTTTTAGTTTTTGTATCAAAAAAAGATTTTCGATCTATTTGTCTGACTGTATTTATAGCTGTTTCCAGAATTTTTTCAGGATATCGTTTTTCTAAAAATTGATCTTTCAATATTACAGCCTGTTCCTCGAAATCTTCCAATTTTGAACAATTTCTCCTAATTCGTCTAAACTGCCCTCTTGGTATATTTAGGAGCCATTGCGGTAGGTGACAGCTATCATATAAAATATAACTGTTTTTTGAAGTTGGTTTACGGTATGTATTACAAACCAATTTATTGTCTTCTATTTTAATTTGTAGATCTAATAATTCAACCATCAACTGACTGGTCTTCCCTGCAAACCGTAAGTTACAGTCGTTTTTATTTATATCCTCCAAAAAACTGTCCAATGATTCCTGGTCCCACTTCCATATGAAGAGGACGTCATCTTTCCATATGAAGAAGAAAATAGAAGACAATAAATTGGATATCCTGAAAAAATTCTGGAAACAGCTATAAATACAGTCAGACAAATAGATCGAAAAAAAAATTTTGATACAAAAACTAAAAAGGAACAGAAAGATGGTAATACAAGATTAATACTACCTTTTAATATTCATCATAAAAAAGTGAAGTATATAATAAATAAGCACTGACACTTTATAAATAAAGATAAAGTGATAGGCCATCTAATTCCTCAATTTCCTCAAATTACGTTCACTAAAGCACCTAATTTAGCATTAATGGTAGCACCTACAATTCCAAAAAGAAATAAAAGTAAAGTAGGTTTGTCCATACAGGAATGGACAAATGCCACAGGCTTCTTTTGGTGCGGCAAATGTATGGGATGTAAAAATACCATATTTCCCAAGAAAACATTGACGGTAAAATCTATGACAAATCCCCATGAACATACAATTAAAGACTTTCTTACCTGTAACTCCAACAGCGTTATCTATATTATACAATGTCCCTGCAAAAGACAATATGTGGGGAGGACTAAGAGACAACTTAAAGTCCGTATAGCTGAGCATATTTCAAATATAAAAAAGGGGTATGAAAAGCATACTCTGTCAAACCACTTTAAAATTATGCACAATCAAGACCCTAAGGGACTTACCTTTTCAGCTCTTGAAAAGGTAGAAGCAGATTGGAGAGGCGGAGATCATATAAAAAGAATGTCGAGAATTGAGTCGAGACATATCTTTGATTTTAATATTCTACTTCCTGCGGGATTAAACGCAGAAATAGAAATTTATGGGTTCCTGTGATCTGTTCGGGTGGGGGGGGTCTTCACCAGGGAGAGACCCGTGAGCTATTATAGATTTTCCGGGCCTTCCCCTGGTGGACACCCTTCCCACTACGTATTTTACTCCGTACTGCATTCCAAGTTTTCTATCTATCAGTTTATCATATTACTGTTTTATGTATGGAATTTGAACAATTCAGTTTGAAATTAAAATAATAAACATGTATTTAGACATAATATTTTTATATATTTATATTTTATGTACTTTTATACTTTTTATATAAATTATATGTGATCAATGTGAAATTGTGGGGTCTAACCAGTGCGTAGCTGCACTGGTGCAGACAGAGAACAAGAATACAGTGAAAACGCAATGCGAATAATTACTGCATTAAAAAACCGCATATTTACCGCATGGCGGTCGATATATTCGTTTTTGCGCTCTATCTGCAAATTTAGATCAGCGATACCATGAACACTATAACATAGTCAACCGATATGACATGAATATTATAGAATGTGGAATATATATGGTATAAAGTATGAGTTTATGTATATTGCAGCAGCGATTCCGTTTGCTATACTTTTTATTTTATTTTATCATATTTTTTAAACAACCTATAACATATGTGATATATAAAGTGATATATTGATTTAATATGCCTTTTAAATATAAAACAAGAAACAAATGTTTTAAATGTTCATATAGTTTGTTATCATGAATTTGAACACAAATTTACGTCACTTCCTACAAAACGGCCCAAGCCAATTAATTAATTAAAACCACACCTGTACAGGTATATAAGGATAGACTATTCTCATGGGAAATTTAACCACTGAAGAAGGAGCCTTAGCCTCCGAAACGCGTATGGTAATCAATCCCACGATTTAAAAATATAGAACCGAAGACGAAAAAGCGTTTTAAGGAAGGGATCGGTGAACCTGCAGTCTGTTGTAAAGAAAAGCTGGATATCCGTCTATTTGTGCTGAGTCCGTTATTTCCTGGTGAAAGGTAACCCTGCATATGTGAACAAACAACGCAGAAGGTATTTACCTCCAGGTGACCTCTGAGACGGTACATCTAACTACAACCACCGAGGATCCCGCAAGTTTTCTTCAAAGTTTTCTTCAAATTTTTTTGCCGCAATTGAAAACTGCACTATACCGCAGCCTCCAAAAAACCTTCACTACATGTGGGACGCCACAAGTGATATGGAAATCGGCATTATCTAAAACAGTGAGTAAAACCACTTCGGTACAGTCTAACCTGCGCTTTACCTGCGGCAATACCGCGATCAAGTGGTAGTCCATACAAATACAAGTGACTCTCATTAATTTCTACCCTTTGGATTGAACTTTCTTTTGGGACATTATATTGGAGTTATTAACCCTCAAGATAGTTTGCAATTTTACTTTGGGACATTGTATCTGAGTTATTAACCCTTTAGTAAAATTGCAAGTTTTACAGTCCAGTTGAACATATTAATTTCTGTTCATATCATAGCTGACCATAGCATTTATGACCATATTTTTTAAGAATTTTATAGTAATAAATTATATGTTTTAGCAATTTTTATTGTATATGTCATAACTATTATATGTTATAATAAATAACAATTCTTGTACCAATTATCCGTGTGACATCAAATGGTGGTGTGCCCTAATATTTTAAATTGATTTAGATTCACTTACTCTCACTGGGCTTGCTACACTAAGTGGCTTATGAATAAGAGGAGTTAAAGAACCGGAGTTTAAGACAAGGAGCTAAAGACAAGGCACAAATAGCCTTTAAGTAATCTACTTTTTTATCTTCATTGTTTTTTTATAACTGGGATGTTAGCTAGAAACATTGGAGGTTTCCTTCAGTGCACAGTTTGCCATATGTATGAACGACTTGAGCAGGTGAATATCCCTGTGAAAGATATGAACATCTGGAAGCTTCTGTTAGAGATCTGGAAGAGCAAAATGCAACATTGAGTGCAATTGACAATCTTGAGAGGAGAATGTTGCTCACTGAGCAAGTAGTTAGTGGGCTAGATATGGAAGTTGGAGATCAGGTGGTGGCTCAGCAGGAAAAGGCAAGTAGCTGGGTTAATGTAGTTAAAGGGAGTAGAAAGGGATCCCAGTAGAGGAAGGCTAATTCTGCTTCCAAGCAAAATTGCCAAGTTGGTCGAGGGTGTCAGTTTCAGAAATGGCAGCCCTAGTTGATACTGTTATCCATAACAGCCAGGAGAATATCACAGCTAGAAGTGGGGGGGGGGGGGCTGTGGTAGTGCAGGTAGGCCTATACAATTAGTGGTTATAGGGGATTCTATAATCAGGAAAACGGATACAATAATTTGTCGCTAAGACCACCTCAAGAAAATAGTTTGCTGTCTCCCTGGTGCCAGGGGTTGAAATGTGGTGGAATGGTTGGATAAATTACTGGGAGTGGCTGTCATGCTCCATGTTGGTGCCAATGACAAAACAAATTGTACAGGGTGGAAGGTCCTTAAGAATAAGTTTAAGCAACTAGGTTCCAAGCTGAAGTGATGGACCTCCAAGGTAGATTTCTCTGGAATACTGCCTGTGCCATGTGCTACACAGGGCCATCAGCGGGATCTTATGGAGTTAAATGCATGGCTTAGGTTTGCTGTAGAGTAGAAGGGTTCGGGTTCCTACACCACTGGGATGACATTTCACTGGGGTACAAAATGCTATCTGCAGATAATTTGCACCTCAATGGAAGGTGAGCTGCTGTGTTGGAGGAGAGAATTCTGGCTGGGGTGGCAATACATTTAAACTAGGGACAAGGGGGGAGGATATGGCTATAAATATGGAGGGAAACAGGTTAGAGAGGGGTCAGAATACATTGGTGGGGGGAAATGGATAGTGGGGGAGGATTAGAAAAGTAAATAAGGAGATCTGTCAGTTACAACTCTGAAGGAGGAAAAAATTATCATAAAAAATTGATAAAAACTATACAGCTAACCACAAAGGTCGTGGTGTATGTCTGTAAGCTAGGAGTGATATAAAAGTAAGTGTGAAAGAAACAACTGTGGATGATGTGAGGAAGTTGAAACCTTGTGGGTGGAATTACAGAAGGAAGAAAATATCACTGAGAAGATAGAAGATCAACTGTATATGTAAATAGAGCGGGCGGTGCAGGCTAGCACGGTGGTGATAATGGGAGATTTTAACTATCCAAACAAAGATTGGGAATATGGTTCTGCTCTGCTGCAAAAGGGAGAAAATTTTATAGGCCAGTTTGTAGAAGATAATACTGAAGGCGATGCTCTTCTGGATCTATTAATTTCTAACAATATCAGAGCTTGTGAGAAATGTGACTGTCAATAAAAAGCTTGGTAACAACAGTGACCACAATATAATAATTTTTCAACTAAACTGTAAAAAACAAACTCAAGTTGGTAGGGCAAAAACACAATTTTAAAAAGGCAAATCTCCCAGGGTTGAGCTCTGCACTTCAGGACATAGACTGGGAGCAACTATTGTCACATAATGACATCCTAAATGGGATTGCTTTAAATCTACAGGGTGGGCCATTTATATGGATACACCTTAATAAAATGGGAATGGTTGGTGATATTAACTTCCTGTTTGTGGCACATTAGTATATGTGAGGGGGGAAACTTTTCAAGATGGGTTGTAACCATGGCGGCCATTTTGAAGTTGGCCATTTTGAATCCAACTTTTGTTTTTTCAATAGGAAGAGGGTCATGTGACACATCAAACTTATTGGGAATTTCACACGAAAAACAATGGTGTGCTTGGTTTTAACGTAACTTTATACTTTCATGAGTTATTTACAAGTTTCTTACCACTTATAAAATGTGTTGAATGTGCTGCCCATTGTGTTGGATTGTCAATGCAACCCTCTTCGCCCACTCTTCACACACTGATAGCAACACCGCAGGAGAAATGCTAGCACAGGCTTCCAGTATCCGTAGTTTCAGGTGCTGCACATCTCGTATCTTCACAGCATAGACAATTGCCTTCAGATGACCCCAAAGATAAAAGTCTAAGGGGGTCAGATCGGGAGACCTTGGGGGCCATTCAACTGGCCCACGACGACCAATCCACTTTCCAGGAAACTGTTCATCTAGGAATGCTCGGACCTGACACCCATAATGTGGTGGTGCACCATCTTGCTGGAAAAACTCAGGGAACGTGCCAGCTTCAGTGCATAAAGAGGGAAACACATCATCATGTAGCAATTTTGAATATCCAGTGGCTTTGAGGTTTCCATTTATGAAGAATGGCCCACTATCTTTGTACCCCATATACCACACCATACCATCAATTTTTTTGTTCCAACAGTCTTGGAGGGATCTATCCAATGTGGGTTAGTGTCAGACCAATAGCGGTGGTTTTGTTTGTTAACTTCACCATACACATAAAAGTTTGCCTCATCACTGAACAAAATCTTCTGCGTAAACTGAGGGTCCTGTTCCAATTTTTGTTTTGCCTATTCTGCAAATTCAGTGTACTGATCTGGGTCATCCTCGTTGAGATGCTGCAGTAGCTGAAGTTTGTAAGGGTGCCATTTGTGAGTAGCTAATATCCGCCGAAGGGATGTTCGACTAATGCCACTCTCCAGTGACCTGCGGCGAGTGCTACGCTGTGGGCTCTTGCTGAATGAAGCTAGGACAGCCACTGATGTTTCTTCATTAGAGACAGATTTCATGCGTCCTCATTTTGGCAAATCCAACACTGAACCAGTTTCACGAAACTTAGCAAGCAGTTTGCTAACCGTAGCATGGGAGATGGGTGGTCTCGTAGGGTGTCTTGCATTGAAATCTGCTGCAATGACCCGGTTACTGCGTTCACCAGACATCAACACAATTTCTATCCGCTCCTCACGTGTTAACCTCGGCGACATGTCAATGGCTGTAAACAAAGAGAAACATGTAAATAACTCATGAAAGAATAAAGTTACGTTAAAACCAAGCACACCATTATTTTTCTTGTGAAATTCCCAATAAGTTTGATGTGTCGAATGACCCTCTTCCTATTGAAAAAACAAAAGTTGGATTCAAAATGGTCGACTTCAAAATGGCCGCCATGGTCACCACCCATCTTGAAAAGTTTCCCCCCTCACATATACTAATGTGCCACAAACAGGAAGTTAATATCACCAACCATTCCCATTTTATTAAGGTGTATCCATATAAATGGCCCACCCTCTATAATGGTAAATATTATAATAAGTGATAGCCAACATGGTTTTACTGAGAACAGAAGTTGTCAAACTAACCTATTTTCCTATTTATGAGGAGGTGAGTAGAAGCCTGGACAAATGGAAGGCAGTGGATATTGTGTTTTTGGACTTTGCAAAGGCATTCGATACTGTCTCACACGACATTAAATGGGTAAATTTAGGTATATTGGTATAGAAAATATAATTTGTAATTGGATTGAAAAGGTGCTTCATGATGGTATCCAAAGAGTTGTGGTCAATAATTCCTACTCTGAATGGTCCCCAGTTATAAGTGCTGTGCCCCAATATTCTGTGCTGGGTTCACTATGGAATTAATAGTGCTGTTTCTATTTTTGCAGATGACACCAAACTTTGTAATACGGTACAGTCTGTGGAAGATGTTAATAAGTTACAAGTAGTGATGAGCGAAGTTATCAAAACTTTGATTAGGCTGGGGGCGGAGCTAGCACCTGAGCTTGATGGCCGCGTCTTGCTAAGCCCCGGATCTCAACCTGCAGTGGAGGCAGCTATTTCAAGCACACAGAAGGAGAGATGGTCAAGATCGGAGGCTCCAGACCCAGAGACTCGGGGGCACTTACCAAAACTTCATCTCAGTCCACAGGCATGACAAAATTCCTGAAGAAACAACTGAGTGCCCTGGCTCCTAAGGAGGCCAAGATGGCGGCAGCAGCATGCCGTTCCCAGGAAGCTGCTACAGACGGTATGTCAGAGGGCGACAGTGAGGGAGAAGAAACTAACGAGACCTGCAGCCTCCCATCTTCACGTCGCTTTATTAAACAGGCGCTCGAGGAGGCTCTGGGGCCAATTAAGCAAAAACTGACGGTGGTGGCCCAAGAGATACAGCATATAGGCCACCGGGTAGACTCTTTGGAAAGTGTACAGGCCTCAGCCATTGAGCACAGTACAGCTGTCTCACAGTCTCTCGCTATGTGCCAATCTCACATTAAGGCCTCATGCACACGACCGTTTTTTTTTGCGGTCCGCAAAACGGATTTCCGTTGTTCTGAGACCTCTCTCCTCGTACTTTACAGAAAAGAAGAGCCCTTAAACCGCTCAAATATCTCCTCAGGAAAAAAAGGGTGCCATATCGATATACTTTCCCTTTTGGATTAACCTTCACACTCTCTGGCAAGTGAGTGATTATCTCTTATTTTGCTGACCTCCCTGAAGCATTCAATACCTTGGGCACCTGATGTGGCCACCTTACCGGCCCTCCCCAAACTACAACCTTGGGAGCAAGCAACCACTCCTAAACAGCAGCGTGTCAAGAGGAGGAACGGCGCCCTGACTCCTAAAAGGATTTCTTGGCATCTGAATGACACTTGACTCTCCCTGTTCTAGGCCGATGGCCTGGTCCATATTCCTCCTCGCCTCATAGCCCCACCTGGACATTGCTTCTTTCTCCTACTTACTCATATCACTTACTATTCTATTTCTTTATCATGTCCTTATGACAACTCCTCCCTCTCTATTATATTTTTCACCATCTGGTACTTATCCCTCTCCTTCATTAGAGCTTAACAATACATCTCAGTTATGTTAAAATGCTTAGTCTACTTCCACTGACCTGCAGGTCTGTAACGTTAACTGCTTCTTCCTCCCCCCAAGAAGGTCCTCAGAGGCTTTTACGCCACTTACTTAACTGCACAATGTTTATCACTTTGATTACCTGTTACTTTGTTCTTGTTTTTGTTAATTTTCTATTTGTTATTAGGCATGGGATGCTTAGGACGGTATCTGTGTGCCACTTCTTCCGGTTGCTATTTGAGGTGCTCCCTTCTCGAGGCGGATCTGACCCCTTCCCTCTCTCGGTCTGGTATTTCCACCATAGTTCTAATTTCCCTAGCTCTCACTCTAACCACCCCTTATGACTGACTTAAGAATTGTCTCATATAGGGTCTGAGATCTCCATCTAAGCGATGCTAGATCTTCTATCTTTTGGGAAAAGAAAACAGCTCAGTTTAAACAACTCATTTTAAACATGGAAAATATCTCAATCTCTCTTTCTCTAGATTCCCCACTTAGTATCATTGCGGAGCAGGAGAGGCCGTCTCGAGAGGAGTTAGTATTGGTTTTCTGAGAGGTTTACCATTCATTTATAAGCATCACATACAAGACCCTGAGGGTCGTTATATTATCCTAAAGGGCCAGGTGGGACAAACCCTATACAAAATTAGAATGTATATGCCACCAACACTGATCAAATCCACTGGCGTATATCCCTTTTCTCATTGGTGGAAACCCATAGAGAAGGAATCCTTATCCTGGCCGGGGACTTTAACGTGGCCCTTAACCCTCTTATGACTCTTCCTCTAAAAGGTCCTCTCTTTCATCCAAAGCACTTAAGGCAATCCATGTCAAACTATTTAAATTGGGAATGCTTGATGTGTGGCGCTGCCTTAATCCTGATCTAATTGACTACTCTTTTTACTCTACAGCGAATAACTCATACAGTAGGATAGACTACATCTTTGTGTCAAGGGAGCATCTGCAGCTCTGCCCCTCCTCCTGGATTGGTGACATGATGCTCTCCGACCACTCCCCAATCTTTTGCGACATTCGCCCACTTCCCAGGCCTGGTAAGAACTTATGTTGGAGGTTCAATAAGCCACTGTTGGGCAATGAGAAACTTGGAGGAATATTTCTCAATCAACAATACCCCAGAGCTATCCCCCCAGGTCCTGTGGGACGCCCACAAAGTATATATTAGAGCCAATTAGTCGGTCTTTGCTCTTTCCTTTAGAAGGAGTCTGAGAGAAAATTATCAACACCGCTGTCACAGATACATACCCTGGAAAAGGCCCACAAACAATCCTTACTAGCACAACAACTTTTGGAACTTTGTTCTCTTAGATCCGAGTTGAAAAACTTTCTTAATAAATGTTCTGCCAAGTTCTACCTGTTCTTACCGCAAAAATTCTTTGCTCATGGTAACAAAGCCTCAAAGTTCATGATGCAAAATTTAAAACAAGGAAGAAATTCCCGTTATGTTCAGTGCATTAAATCTCCACAAGGAAACCAACTATTTGAGCAATTCAGACTTTTCTATGAGTCTCTATATAACCTCCCCCGCTCAAAATTACCTGACCATTCCCTGGGGAGAGAGGCTAATATCAGTTCATTCTTGGATACTCTAGATCTCCCCTTTATATCACCAGACCAACGAGACTCCCTAATTAAACCTTTTGCCATCTCTGAATTAACCATAGCAATTAACTCATCTTTTTTTTCTTGTTATAAACATTTTTTATTGTTTTAGTATATCAAAGCAATGTCATCTTTGATCATAATACATCTTATCAAAAAAGGCATTTTACAGTTACAATAGTAAAAGGATAAATGAGAAGCAGGCATGACATAGACACATTGCACGGATAATCAGTACAGTAAAACAAGTAAAAATTGGGTGAAAAGAACATACGAACACAGGAATGTAAATCATGTGTACATGTTGTTAATTAAACTGTCTATAAGTTTTCCAGAGAGACCAGATGTAGATGAAGGTACTTCTAATTTTAAGTTCCCGGTGGTAAAGTTCTTCTAGACGGTAGAATTGATCAATTTTATTGATCCATTGGTCTATTGTGGGGGTCTCAGTTGAGCGCCACATCGTGGGAATCAATATGTGAGCGGCAGATATCATAAAGGAGAAGAGGGACATTTTGTGGGAGTCCTCTCCGCGGATGCCAAAGGATAAAAGAGCAATCTCAGGAATACAGGGAAAAGTGGATCTGCGAACATCGTTGCTTATTCGAAAGATGTCTTTCCACCAGGAGAGTATCAGAGGGCAACTCTACCATATATGAAAGAATGAGCCTCTGCCTGACACTTTTAAAGTAGTATCAATAATGCGGTTTGGAATAGATGATATAGTGGGGGGTGGCCTTTCCGCCAACAAAAGGACCCTGAAGGTAGAGGGAAGAAATACATTTTCCATTGAAAGCCACTGCTTGTGGTTAGAGGATCTGAGCCAATCAACTACTGTACTTAAGTGAATAGCTTTCATATATAATTCAGGATCCGGGAGGCCTATGTCACCTAGATGTCTAGGCTTTGTTAAAGTTGAGAAAGATAATCTAGGTTTCTTTTTCTGCCAAATGAACTGGCGAATATGGGAATTTAAAGACCTAAAGAAAGATCTCGGTATTGCAATTGGGAGGACTTGTAGAAGATAAGTGAGTCTAGGGATCACTAGAGACATCACCAAATTCTTTCTACCAAACCAAGAAAGGTAAGGAAGATCCAGGGAGTCCAACTGAGCAATGATGGCCGCCAAGAGGGGAGTATAATTAAGGTGGAATAAATCCTGGAGATGAGAGGTTAATTTGATACCCAAGTAGGTTAAATGACGAGATGACCAATGAAAAGGGGAATCTCTTGAAGATCTGATATAAGATTGGTGGTGAGGCCAAAATGTAGAATCTGGGATTTTTGTGGGTTTATTTTGAAATTGGAAAGGGAACCAAATCTTTGTAAGAGGGAGATTATTATGGGCATAGATTTGATGGGGTTTGTGGTAAGATTCGAAAGATCGTCAGCAAAGGCTGCTAACTTGTATTCCTGTGACCCTATTTTAAATCCGATAATATCCTCCTCTTGCCTCAAGACTTGTAATAAAGTTTTCATTACAAGGACAAATATTAAGGGGGAAAGGGGGCAACACTGACGTGTTCCATTTTTGATGGAAAATCGATCTGAAATTAGGTTGTTTACTAAAACAGAAGCGGAAGAGTTCACGCACATCGCAAACACTGCTTGGATGTATGGAGCAGGGAAGTGAAACCTAAGCAGAGTATGCTTAATAAAGGACCAGTCTATACGATTAAATGCTTTTTCGGCATCAGTGCCAAGTAATACCAAAGGTAGTTTTTTGTATGAGGCAAAGAAGAGGGCATCCAGGATCTTGGTGGTATTATCTTTTCCTTCACGACCTTTTATGAATCCTACTTGGTCAGAGTGGATCAAATTGGGAAGGAAAGATTGAAGTCTGATGGCCAGCATTTTAGCAAGAATTTTTAAGTCTATATTTAATAAAAATATGGGGCGGTAGTTTGCGCATGATGTAGGATGCTTACCATCTTTGGGGATTATTGTAATTAGTGCTTTGGTCATATCAGATGACAAGGGCTGATTATTTAATGCTAGGTTACAAACAGAGAGTAAGTGAGGGAGCAGGGAGTCTTGGAAAGAGGAATAGTATATAATTGGGAAGCCATCTGGGCCAGGGCACTTGTCTTTGGGGGTTGACTTGAGAGCGTTTTTAAGTTCTGTGAATGAAAACGGTTTAGACAAAACCTCTTGTTGGGTGCTGGATAAGGTAGGGAGATCTAACGAGTTTAGAAATGTATTAACTGCAAGATCTCTATCTAAGTTATCTTCATCTCTTTTCGTTTGTGATATGTTATACAGGGCAATACTCTCCGATGAAAATAGTTGATGACCTTGAGGGGATTTAATGGAAGTTACATGTCTCGCTAGTTTTCTACGGCTTATGGGTTGCATCATGAATTTTGATGCTTTATTGCCGTGGGCAAATAATTTATGTTGGGAGGATAAATAATATTTGGCTGATTTTGCATTTAAGAGGTTTTTTTAGTTCTGTCCTAAGGGCTGTCAGATTAGACAAATGTTGGGCTGCTAGGGATCTTTTATGAAGGGATTCTAGAGTGTGGATCTTGTCTAATAAGAAGGAGAGGTGTTTGTCTAATTGTTTCTTTAAAAAGGAGCATTTGCTATGAAACCATTACTAGATGGTACAGAACCCCTGAATACTTATACTCCATGGGTTTTTCCCCCACTGATCAATGTTGGAGATGCCAGTCAGATGTGGGATCTATGATTCACATATGGTGGTCATGCCCCCTAGTTAAAAAATTTTGGAAAGATGTTGAAAAAACTATAAACTCTATTTGCTCAACATGTATAACTTTATCTCCAGAGCTTGTGCTGCTATGGATCCCTACCTCCAACTTTAAACCATCAAAAACAGATCTACCTATGCATATGATTGCTACAGCAAAACTGCTTATTCCAACAAAATGGAGGGATTCTTCTCCACCAGATTTGAAACTGTGGTTTAACAAAATGCAGCAACTTCACAGAATGGAGGAAATGGTGGGGTGGATCCATGGTAGTAGGCATAGATATTTGGAGACTTGGCTCCCTTGGAAAAAATCTCAGGAGGTCAGTGACTTCGAAGTTCTAGACAGGTTGGGCGTGAGACTCTCAATAGACGTCAATGCCACACAAGTAAATGGAGGTCCCATTGAGTGAGATATGAGATATTTACACAACAGATTTGGGCTAGTTAAGAAAGACCTTGACATTTTCATTTTCATTAGCTAATTCAATACATTATTTAGTGACAACATACTATGTATTTTGTAAATAAATACATTTTTATGACTTAACCTATATTAAGGTATTGACCAGATACTATTGGAGAGCCTACTTGTTTACTTTCCTTCATAGTATTTGTTCCTCATTCTCTGTATTATTTTCACTTTTTCCCCTCCCTTCTTTCCCTTATTGGTTATAAAACTTTGTGATGAAGGTGTATTTGAACAAAAATTTTGTACCAATATGCACATTTTAATTAACATTGTTCACGCATTTATGTTTACAGTATTGGAAATGATGTAATTTTTTATACTTGTAAGCTTTGAAACAATAAAAAGAGATTTACAAAAAAAAAAAAGGAGCATTTGCTAATGAAATGACCCCTAATGAATACTTTGTGGGCATCCCATAAAGTTTGAGGGGAAATGTCTGGTGTGTTATTGGTGATGAAGTATTCGTCTAGAAGAGATGAGAAGTGTTTCTTATGGTCCTCGTTGCTCAGTATGGACTCGTTCAGTCTCCAAATTGGAGGCTTGCCTGGTTCAGATGGAGAATATTTCTGATTTTCGCCTCAGCACATAGGTGTATTTAGTCTTTGGTAGTAAAAATGTAGTCAATCCTACTATAGGAGTTCCCTCAGCTGAGTAAAAGGAATAGTCAATGCAAGTGGGATTAAGACATCTCCATATGTTGACAAGACCTAAGTCATAAAGTCTTGTTAAGTCTTTTCAGATTTCTGGCTGAAAAATATGTTTTTTTGGAGGAAGTGTCAACTAGAGGCTGTAAAGCGACATTAAAGTCACCTGCCAAGACAAGTGTTCCCTCCTGCATAGATTCTACCAAAGTTAAGACGGTTAGTAGCCATGTAATCTGATCACTATTAGGAGCATAAATGTTGACAAAGGTATACGTCTTATGTCTAATGCGACCTTTTAAAATAATGTATCTGCCCTCTGGCTCTTGTGTGTGCGTGGAATACAAAAAGGGAACATCCTTCCTAAACCCCACACTCACCCCCCTAGAGGCCACGCCATCCGCTCCACAATGGTACCAGTTCGGGAATTTTGAGAAAGATAGGTCCGGGTATTTCCCGTGCTTATAATGGGTTTCTTGGACAAAAATTATTAAGCACTTTTCCTTCCATAAGAGGGAAAGGATTTGTGATCTTTTGGATGGGGATCTAAGTCCCTTTACATTGTATGATGTTAATTTGAGATTTGTCATGGTAAGTAAAGGAGAGAAATTCTTACGAGGATCTGATCATATCTGTGGGAGGGGAGTCTTTGTCTGAAATAGTGGAGCATCTTGGCAACCTCCAGGAGAGAGAGTGAACGGTCTGCATCTAGCCCAATCAAGGAAGAGTGGTACACAGTTGTTCTATAACTAAAGAAACATAAAAAAATACATAAAACAAATTACAATACAGTAGTATAACCGTAAGGAAGCAGGTAGCAACATTCTTAACATTATGAAACTTGAAGGCTTCTTCATGAAGGGGTACAATGCGTTTGACCCTACTGTAGGTAAGAGGACTTGCTATTTTTGGGACAGGAGAGGATAAGAGAGGTAGAATTCAGGAGGGGAGTAGTAGGGAGAGGGAGGAGAGAGGGAGTAGCCGGACAAGGGCATGTTAAAGGCACAACACAGGCAACTTCACCATATTCTTGACTACTAGAGAAAGAAAATTTAAAGATGGTCCCTTTTATCCTTCTAGGAGTCAGGTTGCTGCTGCGATGTTCATTCGTTGTCTTTTCGGAGTGGTTGATTTCTCCCATGGGGTCATCTTGGGGAGATCCGGCAAAGTGGCGATTTCAGACACTGCGTCCCAATACACGATGTCCAATGGGGAAATGTCCATGATGGAGATTGTTTCTAGTAGATCGGTATAGGATGCGATCTTTATCTGTTTACCAGAATATTTGAAAGTTAGACCAAAAGGAAAGGTCCATCTGTAGATGATGTTGTTTGAAGCTCTGGCTGCATTGAGAATCTTTTCTTTATCTGCAAAGCTCAGGAATCGACAGATTATATCTCTAGGTGGTTCAGTGTCAATTGGCTTAGGTCTGAGAGCTCTGTGAGCCCTTTCAATAATTATCTGATAGGATTTACTATTGTTCAGGAGAGATTCATCAATCTGTAAAATAGTGTCCTTAAGATCGCCATTAGGCACCGATTCAGGTATACCTCTGAACCGGAGATTGTTCATCCGGCCTCGATTTTCCTGGTCCTACATTGCGGCATGGAGAAGGTATATGTGGTGCTGACAAGAGGCGAGGGATTTGGAGACCACTGAGCTGTGTTCCAGGGCGGCCTGTTGAGTGGCCTCCAGGGATTAAACCCTGTTGCCTATGTGCTGTATCTCATGCATTAGCACCGAAATCTCATGCTTGAGGGGCGACAGGGCCTCTGCAAATACTTGTTTTATGAATTTTCGTGAATACATAAAGACATCTAATAATGTACTATCAGTGAAATTATAATCCGAAAAGGATTTGAAGTGTCCACATACAAAATGATGACACACATTAACCACCCCCCTACGTAGCCAATAAACAAAGTCTGTGATTTTGAAGAATTCCATCAGATTCCTGTTCTCCCACAAATGGGTGAAAGCAAAAGAGTCTTTCAAAATCCTCTTAAGCTTATTCCAGGCCATTTGTAGGGTCCAAGGAATCAATAGGGACTTCCTCACCCCCAAATAACCAGATTCCAAACATGTAAAAATATTCTCTATTGGTTTTTCCATAACCTGCGACAAATATTGTGCTAATACACTCTCTTTAAAATTACAACAACGCTGAACCTGTGCACATAAATAATATCCTTGAAAGAAAGGAAATGATAGCCCACCATCTGATTCCGACATAAATATCTTTGTTTTATGCTCACCCTCTTCCTTCCCCATATTAGATTGTTAAGTCTCCAGTCTATAAAAAAAGATATCATCGATCCAAACAGGGGAGGCACACATCGGGTACATCACAATAGGCAGGATAATCATCTTGACCAGCGCTATTCGATCCGTCTGTGCCAATATCAATTTCTGCCAAGCGCATATTTTAGACTTAACTTTATTCAAAACAGGGACTAAATTAAGCTCATAAAACCTCTTTATAGGAACCCCAATCTTAACCCCCAAATATTCCAGGGTTTCATTGGAAGCAAGGACCCGGACTCCACTCCCCTCATCTACGGCCTTGCGGTTCAGCGGGAGGAGCGATGACTTGGACCAATTAATCAGATAGCCCAAAAATCTTCCAAAGTCCTCTATTACTGCCATCACATAATGGAGGATTTTCCATCCCTGGTCCAAAAACAAAATAACATCATCGGCGTAGAGGCTTATTTTATCGCTCACTCCTGCCACCCCAAAGCCGTCTATGCTGTTATCTGAATGGATCTTACAGGCCAATGGTTAAATGAATAGAGCAAAAAGAAGGGGAGAAAGAGGGGATCCCTGTCTCATCCCTCGCCGCATCATAATGGGGGAAGAACCAGTGCCGTTAATATTAATACGTGCTGACAGCTGTTCATATAACATTTGGGTCATTTCTATAAATACAGTCCCCAATCCAAAATGAGACATAGTAGACCACAAAAAAGATCACTCCATCCTGTCAAATGCCTTTGCGGCATCTAAGGACAGGATGGAGTGGTCTATACTACCCCCAACAGAAAGATTCAAATACACCCTATAGAGACTCATCTGTATTTGTCGGCCCGGAATAAATACCGTCTGATTGGGATGTACCAGAGAGGCTATGACCCTTTTCAAGCGATTAGCCAATATTTTTGGAAAGATCTTGTAATCTGTATTTAAGAGCGATATGGGTCTATATGATCCCATATCGCATCTATCCTCATGTCCTTTGTAGAGTTGAGCGAACACCTGGATGTTCGGGTTCGAGAAGTTCGGCCGAACTTCCCGGTAATGTTCGGGTTCGGGATCCGAACCCGACCCGAACTTCGTCCCGAACCCGAACCCCATGGAAGTCAATGGGGACCCGAACTTTTCGGCACTAAAAAGGCTGTAAAACAGCCCAGGAAAGGGCTAGAGGGCTGCAAAAGACAGCAAAATGTAGTTAAATCCCCTGCAAACAAATGTGGATAGGGAAATGAATAAAAATAAAAATAAAATAAATAAAAATTAACCAATATCAATTGGAGAGAGGTCCCATAGCAGAGAATCAGTCTTCATGTCATAGCAGAGAATCAGGCTTCACGTCAGCCAAAACTGGAACAGTCCATTGTCATATATTTAGGCCCCAGCACCCAGGCAGAGGAGAGAGGTCCCATAACAGAGATTCAGGCTTCATGTCAGCAGAGAATCAGTCTTCATGTCATAGCAGAGAATCAGACTTCACGTCAGCCAAAACTGGAACAGTCCATTGTCATATATTTAGGCCCCAGCACCCAGACAGAGGAGAGAGGTCCCATAACAGAGAATCAGGCTTCATGTCAGCAGAGAATCAGTCTTCATGTCATAGCAGAGAATCAGGCTTCACGTCAGCCAAAACTGTAACAGTCCATTGTCATATATTTAGGCCCCGGCACCCAGACAGAGGAAAGAGGTCCCATAACAGAGATTCAGGCTTCATGTCATCAGAAAATCAGTCTTCATGTCATAGCAGAGAATCAGGCTTCACGTGTCACGGCTGAGGATGGGGGAAATCCTCAGCCGTGCGGTGACAGAAGATGTCCAGTCGCTACTCGCCAGGAACACAGAATCAGGGAGCAGGTCACCTCCTGTTGCGTCCCTAACGCTGACCCTGTCTCCTACCTGCATGGGCCGACCTTGATGGTAGGAGGACCCATGCGCAGGAACCTCGGATCCCTGACTTACCCTCAGACCGGCTAAGGAGCAGGGTAAGACAACCCACTCCTCCTAGGCACGGAGGAGCAGTAGTCTCACTGGGCAAGCAGCATGAAGAAGGGGGTACATAAACAGGACTATGGATAAGACAGGTGAACCAAACAGTTCCACACAAACCTTTCTCAGCCTTGCTGACTGGAACCCGTGCTAAGGAAAGGTTGACCACACAGACAAAGGTAAACAGCACACACATGAAAACACACAGGGACCAGGACATCCATAGCTGCACAAAAACCAAAGACACAAGACATCAACAACACATCACGGTATTAGAACTTATGACCGGAAGGGTGGCCCTTACAAGAAGATGGAAATCACAGGAGGCTGCAACAGCAAAGCATGACTGAAGCAACCTACTGAGCCATGCCAAAGTGAGAGGCTTTATAGGCCTAAGAGGCCACACCCAACGGTCAGACACACCCAGTGACATCACACACACTGGGAAGGGAGTTAACCCTTCCAGCACCACAGGAAAGGGAAAACACCAACTTAAAGGAACAGTGTCCAACACAACAAACACACTGTGGTTGTTGCCGCAGGCAACGACATGGGTGGCAACCGTGTCCTGGGAGTCAGCCCCAAGGCCGAGACACTGCCACCACATGTACACATCGAGAAACGTTGCCACGGGCAACCACAGTGCAGGAAAGGTGTCCGTGCACACCACACAATACACAGAGTGCACACAGACTAACAACAGTGCATACATACACGCACACAAACTCCAAAGGGACCGCACACATACTTGTTGTCCGCGGCAACCGCACTTGAGGCATACAACATCAAGCCTCAAGCTGCGGTTGAAACAACAACCCAAACCGCGGGCAACTGTATGCGGCTCCCAAGGAGTCACGGCCAAAACCGTGGCCGTGACATCACGTCAGCCAAAACTGGAACAGTCCATTGTCATATATTTAGGCCCCGGCACCCAGACAGAGGAGAGAGGTCCCATAACAGAGATTCAGGCTTCATGTCAGCAGAGAATCAGTCTTCATGTCATAGCAGAGAATCAATGACATGAAGACTGATGGATGTTCGGGTTCGAGAAGTTCGGCCGAACTTCCCGGTAATGTTCGGGTTCGGGATCCGAACCCGACCCGAACTTCGTCCCGAACCCGAACCCCATGGAAGTCAATGGGGACCCGAACTTTTCGGCACTAAAAAGGCTGTAAAACAGCCCAGGAAAGGGCTAGAGGGCTGCAAAAGTCAGCAAAATGTAGTTAAATCCCCTGCAAACAAATGTGGATAGGGAAATGAATAAAAATAAAAATAAAATAAATAAAAATTAACCAATATCAATTGGAGAGAGGTCCCATAGCAGAGATTCAGTCTTCATGTCATAGCAGAGAATCAGGCTTCACGTCAGCCAAAACTGGAACAGTCCATTGTCATATATTTAGGCCCCGGCACCCAGGCAGAGGAGAGAGGTCCCATAACAGAGATTCAGGCTTCATGTCAGCAGAGAATCAGTCTTCATGTCATAGCAGAGAATCAGACTTCACGTCAGCCAAAACTGGAACAGTCCATTGTCATATATTTAGGCCCCGGCACCCAGACAGAGGAGAGAGGTCCCATAACAGAGAATCAGTCTTCATGTCATAGCAGAGAATCAGTCTTCATGTCATAGCAGAGAATCAGGCTTCACGTCAGCCAAAACTGTAACAGTCCATTGTCATATATTTAGGCCCCGGCACCCAGACAGAGGAAAGAGGTCCCATAACAGAGATTCAGGCTTCATGTCATCAGAAAATCAGTCTTCATGTCATAGCAGAGAATCAGGCTTCACGTGTCACGGCTGAGGATGGGGGAAATCCTCAGCCGTGCGGTGACAGAAGATGTCCAGTCGCTACTCGCCAGGAACACAGAATCAGGGAGCAGGTCACCTCCTGTTGCGTCCCTAACGCTGACCCTGTCTCCTACCTGCATGGGCCGACCTTGATGGTAGGAGGACCCATGCGCAGGAACTTCGGATCCCTGACTTACCCTCCGACCGGTCCCTGGGCTAAGGAGCAGGGTAAGACAACCCACTCCTCCTAGGCACGGAGGAGCAGTAGTCTCACTGGGCAAGCAGCATGAAGAAGGGGGTACATAAACAGGACTATGGATAAGACAGGTGAACCAAACAGTTCCACACAAACCTGTCTCAGCCTTGCTGACTGGAACCCGTGCTAAGGAAAGGTTGACCACACAGACAAAGGTAAACAGCACACACATGAAAACACACAGGGACCAGGACATCCATAGCTGCACAAAAACCAAAGACACAAGACATCAACAACACATCACGGTATTAGAACTTATGACCGGAAGGGTGGCCCTTACAAGAAGATGGAAATCACAGGAGGCTGCAACAGCAAAGCATGACTGAAGCAACCTACTGAGCCATGCCAAAGTGAGAGGCTTTATAGGCCTAAGAGGCCACACCCAACGGTCAGACACACCCAGTGACATCACACACACTGGGAAGGGAGTTAACCCTTCCAGCACCACAGGAAAGGGAAAACACCAACTTAAAGGAACAGTGTCCAACACAACAAACACACTGTGGTTGTTGCCGCAGGCAACGACATGGGTGGCAACCGTGTCCTGGGAGTCAGCCCCAAGGCCGAGACACTGCCACCACATGTACACATCGAGAAACGTTGCCACGGGCAACCACAGTGCAGGAAAGGTGTCCGTGCACACCACACAATACACAGAGTGCACACAGACTAACAACAGTGCATACATACACGCACACAAACTCCAAAGGGACCGCACACATATTTGTTGTCCGCGGCAACCGCACTTGAGGCATACAACATCAAGCCTCAAGCTGCGGTTGAAACAACAACCCAAACCGCGGGCAACTGTATGCGGCTCCCAAGGAGTCACGGCCAAAACCGTGGCCGTGACATCACGTCAGCCAAAACTGGAACAGTCCATTGTCATATATTTAGGCCCCGGCACCCAGACAGAGGAGAGAGGTCCCATAACAGAGATTCAGGCTTCATGTCAGCAGAGAATCAGTCTTCATGTCATAGCAGAGAATCAAGCTTCACGTCAGCTAAAACTGGAACAGTCCATTGTCATATATTTAGGCCCCGGCACCCAGACAGAGGAGAGAGGTCCCATAACAGAGATTCAGGCTTCATGTCATAGCAGAGAATCAGGCTTCATGTCAGCCAAAACTGGAACAGTCCATTGTCAGATATTTTGGCCCTGGCACCCAGACAGAGGAGAGAGGTCCCATAGCAGAGATTCAGTCTTCATGTCATAGCAGAGAATCAGGCTTCACGTCAGCCAAAACTGGAACAGTCCATTGTCAGATATTTAGGCCCCGACCCAGAAAGAGGAGAGAGGTCCCATAGCAGAGATTCAGGCTTCATGTCATAGCAGAGAATCATGCTTCACGTCACCCAAAACTGGAACAGTCCATTGTCAGATATTTTGGCCCCGGCACCCAGACAGAGGAGAGAGGTCCCATAGCAGAGATTCAGTCTTCATGTCATAGCAGAGAATCAGGCTTCACGTCAGCCAAAACTGGAACAGTCCATTGTCAGATATTTAGGCCCCGGCACCCAGAAAGAGGAGAGAGGTCCCATAGCAGAGATTCAGTCTTCATGTCATAGCAGAGAATCATGCTTCACGTCACCCAAAACTGGAACAGTCCATTGTCAGATATTTTGGCCCCGGCACCCAGACAGAGGAGAGAGGTCCCATAGCAGAGATTCAGGCTTCATGTCATAGCAGAGAATCATGCTTCACGTCACCCAACACTGGAATAGGCCACTGTCAGATATTTTTAGGCCCCGGCACCCAGACAAAGGAGAGTTTCATTCAACTTTGGGTTGCCCCGCAATATAATGGTAAAATGAAAATAAAAATAGGATTGAATGAGGAAGTGCCCTGGAGTACAATAATATATGGTTAAGGGGAGGTAGTTAATGTCTAATCTGCACAAGGGATGGACAGGTCCTGTGGGATTCATGCCTGGTTCATTTTTATGAACGTCAGCTTGTCCACATTGGCTGTAGACAGGCGGCTGCGTTTGTCTGTAATGACGCCCCCTGCCGTGCTGAATACACGTTCAGACAAAACGCTGGCCGCCGGGCAGGCCAGCACCTCCAAGGCATAAAAGGCTAGCTCTGGCCACGTGGACAATTTGGAGACCCAGAAGTTGAATGGGGCCGAACCATCAGTCAGTACGTGGAGGGGTGTGCACACGTACTGTTCCACCATGTTAGTGAAATGTTGCCTCCTGCTAACACGTTCCGTATCAGGTGGTGGTGCAGTTAGCTGTGGCGTGGTGACAAAACTTTTCCACATCTCTGCCATGCTAACCCTGCCCTCAGAGGAGCTGGCCGTGACACAGCTGCGTTGGCGACCTCTTGCTCCTCCTCTGCCTTCGCCTTGGGCTTCCACTTGTTCCCTGTGACATTTGGGAATGCTCTCAGTAGCGCGTCTACCAATGTGCGCTTGTACTCGCGCATCTTCCTATCACACTCCAGTGTAGGAAGTAAGGTGGGCACATTGTACCGGGGATCCAGCAGGGTGGCAACCCAGTAGTCCGCACGCGTTAAAATGTGGGCAACTCTGCTGTCGTTGCGCAGGCACTGCAGCATGTAGTCGCTCATGTGTGCCAGGCTGCCCAGAGGTAAGGACAAGCTGTCCTCTGTGGGAGGCGTATCGTCATCATTCTGCGTTTCCCCACAGCCACGCACCAGTGATGGGCCCGAGCTGCGTTGGGTGCCACCCCGCTGTGAACATGCTTCATCCTCATCCTCCTCCACCTCCTCCTCATCCTCGTCCTCCTCGTCCTCCAGGAGTCTGGCCCTGTCTGGCCACATTTGTACCTGGCCTCTGCTGTTGCAAAAAACCTCCCTCTGAGTCACTTCTAAGAGACTGGCCTGAAAGTGCTAAAAATGACCCCTCTTCCTCCTCCTCCTCCTCCTGGGCCACCTCCTCTTCCATCATCGCCCTAAGTGTTTTCTCAAGGAGACATAGAAGTGGTATTGTAACGCTGATAACGGCGTCATCGCCACTGGCCATGTTGGTGGAGTACTCGAAACAGCGCAACAGGGCACACAGGTCTCGCATGGAGGCCCAGTCATTGGTGGTGACGTGGTGCTGTTCCGCAGTGCGAATGACCCGTGCGTGCTGCAGCTGAAACTCCACTATGGCCTGCTGCTGCTCGCACAGTCTGTCCAGCATGTGCAAGGTGGAGTTCCACCTGGTGGGCACGTCGCATATGAGGCGGTGAGCGGGAAGGCCGAAGTTACGCTGTAGCGCAGACAGGCGAGCAGCGGCAGGATGTGAACGCCGGAAGCGCGCATAGATGGCCCACACTTTATGCAGCAGCTCTGACATGTCGGGGTAGTTGTGAATGAACTTCTGCACCACCAAATTCAGCACATGCGCCAGGCAAGGGATGTGCGTCAAACCGGCTAGTCCCAGAGCTGCAACGAGATTTCGCCCATTATCGCACACCACCAGGCCGGGCTTGAGGCTCACCGGCAGCAACCACTCGTCAGTCTGTTGTTCTATACCCCGCCACAACTCCTGTGCGGTGTGGGGCCTGTCCCCCAAACATATGAGTTTCAGAATGGCCTGCTGACGTTTACCCCGGGCTGTGCAGAAGTTGGTGGTGAAGGTGTGTGGCTGACTGGATGAGCAGGTGGAAGAAGAGGAGGAGGAAGCCGAGTAGGAGGAGGAGGCAACAGGAGGCAAAGAATATTGCCCTGCGATCCTTGGCGGCGGAAGGACGTGCGCCAAACAGCTCTCCGCCTGGGGCCCAGCCGCCACTACATTTACCCAGTGTGCAGTTAGGGAGATATAGCGTCCCTGGCCGTGCTTACTGGTCCACGTATCTGTGGTTAGGTGGACCTTGCCACAGATGGCGTTGCGCAGTGCACACTTGATTTTATCGGACACTTGGTTGTGCAGGGAAGGCACGGCTCTCTTGGAGAAGTAGTGCCGGCTGGGAACAACATACTGTGGGACAGCAAGCGACATGAGCTGTTTGAAGCTGTCTGTGTCCACCAGCCTGAATGACAGCATTTCATAGGCCAGTAGTTTAGAAATGCTGGCATTCAGGGCCAGGGATCGAGGGTGGCTAGGTGGGAATTTACGCTTTCTCTCAAATGTTTGTGAGATGGAGAGCTAAACGCTGCCGTGTGACATGGTTGAGATGCTTGGTGACGGAGGTGGTGGTGTTGGTGGTACATCCTCTGTTTGCTGGGTGGCAGGTGCCAACGTTCCTCCAGAGGCGGAGGAAGAGGCTGAGGCGGCGGCAGCAGCAGAAGAGGTAGCAGGGGGAGCTTGAGTGAGTTCCTTGTTTTTAAGGTGTTTACTCCACTGCAGTTCATGCTTTGCATGCAGGTGCCTGGTCATGCAGGTTCTGCTACGGTTCAGAACGTTAATGCCTCGCTTCAGGCTCTGATGGCACAACGTGCAAACCACTCGGGTCTTGTCGTCAGCACATTGTTTGAAGAACTGCCACACCAGGGAACTCCTTGAAGCTGCCTTTGGGGTGCTCGGTCCCAGATGGCGGTGGCCAGTAGCAGACGGACTCTCTTGGCGGCGGGTGTTCTGCTTTTGCCCACTGCTCCCTCTTTTGCTACGCTGTTGGCTCGGTCTCACCACTGCCTCTTCCTCTGAATTCTGAAAGTCAGTAGCACGACCTTCATTCCATGTGGGGTCTAGGACCTCATCGTCCCCTGCATCGTCTTCCACCCAGTCTTCCTCCCTGACCTCCTGTTCAGTCTGCACACTGCAGAAAGACGCAGCAGTTGGCACCTGTGTTTCGTCATCATCAGAGACGTGCTGAGGTGGTATTCCCATGTCCTCATCAGGAAACATAAGTGGTTGTGCGTTAGTGCATTCTATCTGTTCCACCCCTGGGGAAGGGCTAGGTGGATGCCCTTGGGAAACCCTGCCAGCAGAGTCTTCAAACAGCATAAGAGACTGCTGCATAACTTGAGGCTCAGACAGTTTTCCTGATATGCATGGGGGTGAAGTGACAGACTGATGGGCTTGGTTTTTAGGCGCCAACTGTGCGCTTTCTGCGGAAGACCGGGTGGGAGATAATGTGAACGTGCTGGATCCACTGTCGGCCAGCCAATTGACTAATGCCTGTACCTGCTCAGGCCTTACCATCCTTAGAACGGCATTGGGCCCCACCAAATATCGCTGTAAATTCTGGCTGCTACTGGGACCTGAGGTAGTTGGTTCACTAGGACGTGTGGCTGTAGCAGAACGGCCACGTCCTCTCTCAGCACCAGAGGGTCCACTAACACCACCACGAGGATTTCCGCGTCCGTGTCCGCGTCCGCGTCCGCGTCCCTTACTAGATATTTTCCTCATTGTTACCGTTCACCACAATAAGAAAAAAATTATTTGGCCCAATGTATTGAATTCAAATTCAGGCCTTTTTTTACAGGCACCTAACACTATCTGGCTATCTATTTAGGTACCGTATTACACTAATACAGGCACAGCAGTAACAACAGATTTAGCTGAATATAAATTGTAGGCCTAGTATTTAGGCCCTGGATGACAGGTATCCCTTTTACGGACAGAATTAGACTTGGAAATGCACGGTAGCGTGTGAAGTTATTGAGGATGACCCTATCCGCACCTTCAATCTAATATACCCTTTTATGGATCGATTTAAACTTGGCCTGATACAGCAGAAAATAATTATTTAGGGAATTGCTAAGTTGGGAATTGTATTCAACCCAGAACAAAAACTGTGCTTTGGCGGACACTAAATGAATTGACCAGCCTCAACAATAAACACAGATTTAGCTGAATATAAATTTTAGGCCTATTATTTAGGCGCTGGGTGACAGGTATACGTTTACGGACAGAATTAAACTTGGAAATGCACGGTAGCGTGTGAAGTTATTGAGGATGACACTATCTGCACCTTAAATCTAATATACCCTTTTATGGATCGATTTAAACTTGGCCTGATACAGCAGAAAAAAATTATTTAGGGAATTGCTAAGTTGGGAATTGTATTCAACCCAGAACAAAAACTGTGCTTCGGCAGACAGAAGACAGTATTACAATTGGCTAGCCACAGCTGAAACACAAGATTTAGGGTACTGCTATTTTGGAAATTGTATTTTACCCCTCAATAAAATAGCAAGCACAGCCAAGCCCCTGATGTAGGATATAGCAAAAAAATAACCACACTATTGATGGTTAAATGGACTTGGTGGCAGCTTCTGCTGACACACCACAAGACACAAAATGGCCGCCGATCACCCAAGAAAAAAGTGACATAAAAACGCTCTGGGCAGCCTAAAAACAGTGAGCAATTAAATAGCAGCAGTTCAATGATCCACAGCTGTAGATCGATCACTGAATTAAGTGTTTTTGCTGAGTTAATCCCTGCCTAATCTCGCCATAACAGCAGCTGCAACCTCTCCCTACACTGATCAGAGCAGAGTGACGTGCGGCGCTATGTGACTCCAGCTTAAATAGAGGCTGGGTCACATGCTGCACTCGCCAATCACAGCCATGCCAATAGTAGGCATGGCTGTGATGGCCTCTTGGGGCAAGTAGTATGACGCTTGTTGATTGGCTGCTTTGCAGCCTTTCAAAAAGCGCCAAGAAAGCGCCGAACACCGAACCCGGACTTTTACGAAAATGTTCGGGTTCGGGTCCGTGTCACGGACACCCCAAAATTCGGTACGAACCCGAACTATACAGTTCGGGTTCGCTCATCCCTAGTCCTTAGTGATACCTAGGCTCACTTACTTAATGCAAGCTCTTCTTATTAGGATCCCTAGATCTTATTTCTATTCCTTAGCCAAGCATATACGTAGGTTCATCTGGCAAGGGAGGAGCTTGCGGGTCTCCTTTGACACACTGTCTAAACCTAAATCCAGGGGTAAGATAGGTCTACCCGACCCTGAAATGTATATGAGAGCCATTCACCTCACTAGAGTTGTGGACTATACCAGGAGCTCTCCCCATAAGTTGTGGTTCAATCTTGAAAACACTTTCTTTTCAACACCCATCAGGGCCCTGCTGCTGGCCAACAGGCCACTCCCAGTACCCAATACCATCCCTAACCTCATGATCCAAAGCACACTAAAGGTCTGGGAGTGGTTCTTGGCCGGTCGTGGGGCTTTGGCATCACCCTCCCCAGTCCTACTCATGAAAGATATTATAGCTCTATCTCCTAGGGAATAGAGAGAGAGTTGCCCAATTCCCCTAAGGTCTTCTACGATGGCTTTGTCATAACTACTTGATCAAGACGGTTGTGTCTTGTCTGAACTCGCTATCCAAGCAAAATTTAAAACATCCATCCCTAATATTCATCTCCTGCGCTTTCTTAGATCAGAGTCACTTCTTCTTCTAAGACAAACACAACTCCAGAAGGTGACTGTCTGGTTTGAGAAACTGATAGAAGGGTCAGTGACCCCCCTAAAACCATATCCACGATTTACAAGAGGCTCAAGACCCCATCTCACAATATTAAACCTGCTGTTGTAAGTTTATGGGAGAAAGACCTAAAACGAAACCTATTTACTACTGAGATTCCAAAAATATTTGTCAACCCACATAAGCTCTCTAGATGCATCTGCATTCAAGAGAATGGTTATAAAATTCTGACACGTTGGTATAAGACGCCTGATAAGATCTCCCTATTTGCGCCTAAGACTTTGGATGTTTGCTGGCGTTGCCACAATGAAAAAGGCACTTTTTTTCATATCTGGTGGTCCTGTAAGATAATTAAAGATTGGTGGTTCAAAATTGTCAGGCTAAGCAACCAGATCAGCCAGACCCCCTTTCCCTGTACCCCTGAGTTGACCCTGATCACTTTTGGCATCAGGGGAGTGGGTACACATACAGTAGAGCATCTCTCTTCTCTCATTTACTAGCTGCTGCTAAAGTGCTTCTGCCCACTTACTGGCTTTCCCCTGAAGTCCCCAGTATAGACCATTGTATTAATAAAGTAGATCAGCTCTATAGATTAGAGGAAATTTCCCACTGTGAACTACGCTTCAGATCCACCTTTCTCTCGATTTGGGCCCCCTGGAGGAAATACAGACAGTTTTCCTAGGTCTCACCTCGGTCCTATTACTCTTCTTTACACTTTGCGACATAAGTGTCACACGTTAGACAATGCTCTATCCCATATACAAGTACGTGTCCTCATTCACCCATGGCTTAGCCACTGGTTCGATGTTATTACTTATTACCTGATGTTCTATTTTCATTACTTTGTACAGTAGCTCATTGTACCTGTTTTCATTATCTGTAACTACCCTTTATTTAGCTACAAGTGCACTATGTATATGCCTTGATAGTGACTGTATGCTTACACAAAAACAATAGAAAATTGTTAATAAAAAAAACTTTGATTCGGCTGCTTCGCCAAATTTCACAAAGAAGTTTGTTTTGTGCCAAATTTTTCACAAACCACATTTCTTTGTAATTATCATGTGATTATCAGGCGATTGCGCTGCCCCCTCATCATTGGACCCCTCAAATGCCGCATTCATCGCAGCCTCTGAGATAAACAAAATAAATAAATAAATAAAAAATATTCACCTTATCCACTTGAACACATAGAGGCTGTTGATTATACTACCACATAGGCTTTAGGCCTATTAGGTGGTGGGCAGAGGCACTATGAGCAGAGGCACAGATGTGACCCGGCGGTGACTGGCACTCGCATGACATCTAAACTAGAGAAGGAGGATAAATAAGGTGAGGGCGGGCCAAAGGAATCCAAGGGGAGCGGTTATTCGGTCACATTAGAGAGGGGCCTGGGCTCTTGCAGCCATAACGCTGCCCCTGGGCACTTGCAGGACCTAATTTGCATATTGTTTTTATGGACAAGTGAAGGACACAATACAGGTACCATTTTTATGTTGGGCAACTGTGCTAAATCGTGATATGAGCGGTATTAAACTCTCAAAGTAGCTGACAGACTCCCTTTAAGGATGTATTCTCTCTTAATCATAAAATGTGCTTATCATTTCAACATTTAGTGACAGTTTTTAAGATTACTCTGTTCATTGTCATCTGCTATTTCTAATATCATCATTGGGAAATTTTGAAAATGTCTGCTCAGCAATATAAACATTGAACCTATTTTTCCGTTCCCAGACTTCTGACTGCTAGTGTTGAGCGAGCATGCACGGCCGAACTGCTGTTCGGCTCGAGCATTGCTATGCTCGGCACATGGCGGTAATTGGCCGAGTACCGCATGTGCTCAAGCGCCATACTCATTTCTCCTTCCCGCACGTTTCGAGGCTACTATGCAGCCAATAAACGTGCAGGTAAGTACTGCCATCACTGTAATGCCAGTAGCCATGTTGGCTACTGGCATTACAGTAATTGGCTGGCCCGGGACATGTCATCGAGTGCTATATAGAACCGATGACGCATGTTCGGCTCATTTGCAGTCAGAGAGAGCTGCACTTTGAAAGGGACAGATAGTGTAGGGAGTGTAATCGCAATCTATTTTGTACAAAAATGTTTCAAAGACCCAAAAGTCCTTTTAAGGACTATTGTGTGTGCTGGCAGGCTGGCAGTATTTTATAGCTACAGTACCAATTTTTTTCCCCATCATTTTCAATACTTTTTCTATAGAGGGTGTCTGCAGTGACTTGTGACATCTGTCTTATACCTTGTGTGTGTCAGGGCCAGAGATTGGAGAAATATAAGTGAAAATTTATATATTTTTTCCATCATTTTCAATACTTTTTCTATAGAGGGTGTATGCAGTGACTTGTGACATCTGTCCAATACCTTCTGTGTGTCAGAACCAGAGATTGGAGAAATATAAGTGAAAATTATTATATTTTTTCCATAATTTTCAATACTTTTTCTATAGAGGGTGTCTGCAGTGACTTGTGACATCTGTCCAATACCTTCTGTGTGTCAGGGCCAGAGATAAGAAAAATATAACTGAAATCTATTCTATTTTTCCCTACTTTTACGTACTTTTTCAATATACTGTGCTTGCTGTGATTTGTGACATCCGTGCTGCATCTTGTGCGTCAAGCGTGCATATAACATTTATTATGAAGAAGGCGAGCAGTAAGGGATGGGGAAGTGACCGTTATGCTGATGGTTCACGCAAAGGCCGTGGCCCTGGGTGTGTTGAAACTGTTCCTGCTGCCAGAGCACAAGAAAAACAATCATCCACGATACCTACCTTCATGTCCCAGTTTGCAGGGTGTCGTAGGACAAAACTCTTGAAGTCAGACCAGTGAGACCAGGTGGTCAGTTGGATTGCAGCAGATAATGCTTCCAGTCAGTTAAGCACAACCCTGTCTTCCACCAAGTCCAGTCTCAGTAGCTAAGAGTCTGGTAAACAGAATCCTTTCCCTGATCCTCCTTCCTCCCACCATGGAGAGTCTGGCCAAACAAGTGATCCCACACTCGGAAATTCCAAGGACCTCTTTTCATCGCCATTATTTGATTTAGCCCTCTCGCCAAGCATGCTTGAAGAGGGACATGAAATCTTGTGCCCTGATTCCCTTGAGCATCCACATTCACAAGAACATGACGGTGTTTATTGAGCTGGATGATGATGAGACACAGTTGCCAATGATTCAACCGCAATTACTGTCTCAAGAGGTTGATGAAGAGATGAGACACAGTTGTTAATCACTGAGGTTGTGGTTAGGTCAACAAATCAAGAGGATGATCAGAGTGAAGAAGTGGAAGAGGAGGTGGTGGACGATGAGGTCACTGACCTAACCTGGGACGGTGGAAAGCCGAGCGAGTGCAGCAGTACAGAGGGGGAGGGATCTGCAGCACCGCAACAGGCTGGAAGAGGCAGTGGGGTGGTAAAAGGGAGAAGGCGGGCCACACCAAACAGGCCTGCAACTGTTCCACGGAGCACCCCCTTGCATAAATCTCCCTTGCCAAGGGGTAGGTGTTCCGTAGTATGGCGCTTTTTTGAGGAATGTGCGGACGACAAAAAAATTGTCGTTTTCAACCTGTGCCACACCAAAATGAGCCGGGGCGTGAACACTAGCAACCTCACCACCACCAGCATGATCTGCCACATGGCATCCAAGTACCGTAATAAGTGGGACGAATACCTGGGTCCACAATCTGTGTCTGCGGGTCACACCACTGCCTCCTCTTCCCCTATGGTATGTGCTTGCCAATCGCCTGTCGAAGGCGCATGCCAGGATGCCTCCTGCCCTGCACCTGGACCTTTACAAGCACCATCAGCGACCACATCCACTTCCCAGTCCCAGCGCAACGTCCAAATGTCATTACCCCAGGCATTTGAACGCAAGAACAAATACCCAGCCACCCACAAGCCATAGCACTAAATGTGCACATTTCAAAATTACTGGCCCTGGAAATGTTTCCATTTAGGCTTGTGGACACTGAGGCTTCCGCAGCCTGATGTCGGCGGCCTTTCCGCTGTACTCTGTCTCCAGCCGCCACTATTTTTGTGTGCCGTGCCCGCCTTACATCAACATGTGTCCCAAAACGTCACACGTGCCCTGACCAACGCAGTTACTGGGAAGGTCCACTTAACCACAGACACATGGACAAGTGCATTTGGTCAGGGATGCTACATTTCTCAAAACCTACCCCAATTTGCCTGAGCTACTGGTGAAGATGCGCCGCGTGTGTCATCAACAGCTTCAGCCGGTCTGTCAACGCTGCAGCAGTGCTTTAACTTGCCAGCTCACGGGCTGTTGTGCGACGTAAGCATGCGCTGGAACTCCACGTTCCACATGTTGGCCAGGCTTTGTGAGCAACAGAGGGCAGTAGTGGAATACTAGCTGCAACATGGTTGCTGCCTTTTCAGTCAGCTTACGCTAATCAGAAGCGAGGAGTGGGCATGGATGTCTGACCTCTGTGAGGTTTTAAGAAACTTTGAGGAATCAACACAGATGGTGAGCGGCGATAACGATATTATCAGCGTAACTATCTTACTTCTGTGTCTACTCAAATGCTCGCTGCTCATAATTAAGGACGACGATTTGCATGTGGAAGAGGTGGAAATGGGGGAAGAAGACATTACACAGGGTGATAGCCAGACCACCCTCCGTCCGTCTTCTCAACGCGAATTGGACAATGAAGATGAGAAGGAGGAGCAGGAGACGGTTGCTTCCGCTATAGAGGGTAGTTCCCATGGAAGTTTAATTTCATCTGTTCAGCGTGGGTGGGCAGAAGAGGAGGTAGAGGATGAGGAGATTGAGAGTGATCCTCCTGATGACGACAGCGAAGTCTTGCCTGTACTGACAACGCTGGTGGCAGAGTTCGTACTTCCTTGGGCAACAGAGGAGGAGAGACAAGGGGAACACACAGCAGTTTCAACAGAGAAACATAGAAACATAGAAACATAGAATGTGTCGGCAGATAAGAACCATTTGGCCCATCTAGTCTGCCCAATATACTGAATACTATGGATAGCCCCTGGCCCTATCTTATATAAAGGATGGCCTTATGCCTATCCCATGCATGCTTAAACCCCTTCACTGTATTTGCAGCTACCACTTCTGCAGGAAGGCTATTCCATGCATCCACTACTCTCTCAGTAAAGTAATACTTCCTTATATTACTTTTAAACCTTTGCCCCTCTAATTTAAAACTGTGTCCTCTTGTGGTAGTTTTTCTTCTTTTAAATATGCTCTCTTCCTTTACCGAGTTGATTCCCTTTATGTATTTAAAAGTTTCTATCATATCCCCTCTGTCTCTTCTTTCTTCCAAGCTATACATATTAAGGTCCTTTAACCTTTCCTGGTAAGTTTTATCCTGCAATCCATGTACTAGTTTAGTAGCTCTTCTCTGAACTCTCTCTAGAGTATCTATATCCTTCTGGAGATATGGCCTCCAGTACTGCGCACAATACTCCAAGTGAGGTCTCACCAGTGTTCTGTACAGCGGCATAAGCACTTCACTCTTTCTACTGCTTATACCTCTCCCTATACATCCAAGCATTCTGCTGGCATTTCGTGCTGCTCTATTACATTGTCTTCCCACCTTTAAGTCTTCTGAAATAATTACTCCTAAATCCCTTTCCTCAGATACTGAGGTCAGGACTGTGTCAAATATTCTATATTCTGCCCTTGGGTTTTTACGCCCCAGGTGCATTATCTTGCACTTATCCACATTAATTTTCAGTTTCCAGAGTTCTGACCATTCTTCTAGTTTTCCTAAATCCTTTTCCATTTGGCGTTTCCCTCCAGGAACATCAACCCTGTTACATATCTTTGTGTCATCAGCAAAAAGACAAACCTTACCAGCGAGGCCTTTTGCAATATCACTTATGAAGATATTAAACAAAATCGGTCCCAGTACAGATCCCTGTGGAACCCCACTGGTAACATTACCTTGTTTTGAATGTTCTCCATTGACTACAACCCTCTGTTGTCTGTCACTCAGCCACTGCCTAATCCACTCAACAATATGGGAGTCCATGCTCAATGACTGCAGTTTATTGATAAGTCTTCTATGTGGGACAGTGTCAAAAGCCTTACTAAAATCTAGATATGCGATGTCTACTGCACCTCCACCGTCTATTATTTTATTCACCCAGTCAAAAAAATCTATAAGATTTGTTTGACATGATCTCCCTGAAGTAAACCCATGTTGTTTTTCATCTTGCAATCCATGGGATTTTAGATGTTCCACAATCCTATCCTTTAATAGGGTTTCCATTAATTTGCCTACTATTGATGTCAGACTCACTGGTCTATAGTTGCTCGATTCCTCCCTACTACCTTTCTTGTGAATGGGCACGGCAGGGCAACACTCTCCAAGGCCTGGGACAGTTTCATGACACCCCGCCAGCACCCTCACCCTGATGCGCGGACTAGTGTCACAAGGAGAGAAAAGTTTTGGAAGATGGTGAAGGAGTACGTAGCAGACCATGTCAGCGTCCCCAATGATCCCTCAGTGCCTTACAACTGCTGGGTGTCCAAGCTGGACACGTGGCACGAACTGGAGCTCTACGCCTTGGAGGTGCTGGCCTGCCCTGCCGCCAGCGTTTTGTCTGAGCGGGTATTTAGTGCTGCTGTTGGCATTATAACATATATGCGTATCCGCCTGTCAACTGAAAATGCTGACAGGTTGACTCTTATAAAAATGAACAAAGCCTGGATTGCCCCAGACTACTCGACTCCACCAGAGGAAATCGGATGAACAAAGGCACTTTAATTGTTTTGTTTAACAAATAATGTTTTACAGGGTCAGCTCAACTGCAGGCCCTCGCATATCATGTTTTACAGGGTCAGCTAACCTGCAGGCCCTCGCATATAATGTTTTACAGAGTCAGCTCAACTGCAGCCCCTCGCATATAATGTTTTACAGGGTCAGATCACATGCAGGCCCTCGCATATAATGTTTTAGAGGGTCAGCTTAACTGCAGTACCGTAATAAGTGGGACGAATGCCTGGGTCCACAATCTGTGTCTGCGGGTCACACCACTGCCTCCTCTTCCCCTATGGTATGTGCTTGCCAATCGCCTGTCGAAGGCGCATGCCAGGATGCCTCCTGCCCTGCACCTGGACCTTTACAAGCACCATCAGTGACCACATCCACTTCCCAGTCATCGCGCGCGCCTGTGCCAGGACTCATCAGCACAGTGCCGGGACTCTGCAAGCAAGCGCAGGTAAGTATTTTTCTTTTAGATTTTTTTTCTTTTTTTCTTTTCTTTTATGTGTCAACTTTGGGGTACATGAGGGGGGTGCACACAGGAAGACGTGGGGGGAATATGGTGGGATACTGTGTGGGGCAAATTATTATCGGAGGGATTACTATGTGGGGGGAGAATTACTATATGGGCAATGTGAGGGACACTACTGTGTGGGGGCAGCATGGGGGACCCTACTGTATGGGGGCAGTGTGGGGGACACTACTGTGTTGGGGCAGTGTGGGGGACACTACTGTGTGGGGGGCAGTGTGGGGGACACTACTGTGTGGAAGGAAGTGTGAGGGACACTACTGTGTGGGGGACACTGCTATGTGGGGGACACTACTGTGTGGGGACAGTGTGGGGGACACTACTGTGTGGGGGCAGTGTGGGGGACACTACTGTATGGGGGCAGTGTGGGGGACACTACTGTATGGGGGCAGTGTGGGGGACACTACTGTGTGGGGGACACTACTGTGTGGGGGGGCAGTGTGGGGGACACTACTGTGTGGGGGGCAGTGTGGGGGACACTACTGTGTGGGGGGAAGCATGGGGGACACTACTGTGTGGAAAGCAGCGTGGGGACACTACTGTTTGGGGGGCAGCGTGAAGGACACTACTGTGTGGGGGACACTACTGTGTGGCGGCAGCGTGAAGGACACTTCTGTGTGGGGGACACTACTGTGTGGCCTGCAGCGTGGGGGACACTACTGTGTGGGGGGCAGCATGGGGGACACTACTGTGTGGGGAGCAGCGTGGGGGACACTACAGTGTGGGGGACACTACTGTGTGGGGGCTGTGTGAGGGGCCACTACTGTGTGTGGGGCAGTGTGGGGGCCACTACTGTGTGGGGGCAGTGTGGGGGACACTACTGTGTGAGGGGCAGTGTGGGGGCCACTACTGTGTGGGGGTAGCGTGGGGGAAACTACTGTGTGGGGGCAACGTGGGGGACACTACTGTGTGGGGGCAGCGTGGGGGACACTACTGTGTGGGGGGCAGTGTGGGGGAAATCACTGTGTGGGAGGCAGCGTGGGGGATGTTGCTATTGGGGAGGCACTGTAGGGGCCATTCTATTATTTCTGTGGACACTATACAGGGATTATTACCTGGAGCACAATATAGGGTGTTATTATTACTGGGGGCACTCTAAGGGACATTAAAGCTGCTGTCGACACTATAGGGATATTTGGGGTAATTTATCAAACTGGTGTAAAGTAGAACTGGCTTATTTGCCCATAGCAGCCAATCAGATTCCACCTTTCCTATTTGACAGCTCTTTTGGAAATCCAGTTCTACTTTACACCAGTTTGATAAATTACCCCAATTATGTCTATTAGGGTCACTATTTTTTCAGCAGTATAGTACCTGGGGCATTGGGGGGCACAACGGGCACAGTATTGGGGGTGGCAGCAGGGTGACACTGTGGGGACACCAGGATGGGGAGGTTGATGGAAAAATTTAGAAATTTAATGTGTCTGTGTTACAAACTCTGTAGAGACGAGATGCGGCTTAATGGAGGAGAAGAGGAAAGAGAAGGTCTACATGACAGGAGATGTCTCTGTATGTAAGATGTATGTGGTCAAGTATTGGGGGGATTGCCAGAAAAATGACACGCCACTGCTTGTTGGTACTCTGGCACACATGGCTGACTTCATGTTAGGCTGCCTTTCCCATTACCCGGGCATTATATGCATTTTAGACAACACAGATTACTGGTTGTTCACCCTTCTCGACAACTGCTACAAAAAGAATTTCTCAACTCTCATTCCTCTGGTGGAGAGGACAAGCCAAATGGTGCTATACCAGAAGGTCCTTGCTGAAAAATTGCTCCAAAGTTGATAGGGCAGACATCCAAATGGATCGTTGCCGTCACGGGGACGTGCGATCACCTAGAAGTTATCTAGAGTCAACAAAGCGGCAGCAGGCCCTCACCTACTAGTCCAGTCTCAGTAGCCAAGAGTCTGGTCAACACAATCCTCACCATGATGGTACACTGGGTGAACGTTGTGGAGGCCGGGAGCAAGTTGGCTGCTGGCACCAGACTTGCCCTCCAATAGATCCTCGTTAACGGAAAGTGTACTTATTCCAATAACAGGGCCTCTTAAGAGTGCTGCCTTGTTATTTATCGTCACTACATGCCCCAGTCGGGAGTGGGTAATTGGCACGCACCTGCTGCCTTCTTTGGATGCTTGTGCTTTAATAACTTTACCCACCCTCCCTAGGTGGTTCACAATTAGGAAAAAAAAGGGGCAATGTAACAACAGCCAATCAGCGTTTATAAATAGGCCCTAGTGTAGAGCCTTGGGATATATCAACAAAAAACAAAAGCCGGAGATTCCCTGTAGGGGTCCTACCTATGCATTAAAAAATTATACTTTATTTGTTATTATTAAAACTACAATCCTATGCTAATACATTTAAAACTATCAGGGTTATGATGGGAGAAACTCATTTACAGCACACTAGTGTGAACTACGGAGCATTATTTGGAAATACCTCCTATAGTGTTGCCACCAAGGATGGTATATGTGATGTTGATTGGAGCTACTGCTCCTGCGTGCTCAGACTTTATTAGATACTATTAGGTGGAGCTGCTGCTCCTGCTACTCACTCATCGCCACCCCAATACTGAGTGGAAGTGAATAACACGCAGATCGCACTGTCCAATGACCTATCTCTGTGCCTTATCACACTCCAGGTGACAGGCTAACACTGGAAGAACCACAGACACGCTGGGCTATAGGACCTACATCCACACTCATACACCTCGGCAAACCTGCTTCAATTGTATTTGTCACACTGTGATTATTTTCACTGAACCCTAAGCCTGCCTAAAATGGTGCACCTAAAACTCCCCCTCCCAAGTGTGACAAATACAATTGTAGCAAGTTTGCCGAGGTGTATGAGTGTGGATGTAGGTCCTATAGCCCAGTGTGTATGTGGTTCTTCCAGTGTTAGCCTGTCACCTGGAGTGATATACAGGTTGTATCGGAGTACCTCTTCCTTTTAATTTTCAGCAGCACTTGCACTTTATATACAAGTAAATATACAGGAAAGAATATTTCTTAACAATTTTTCCTCTAAAATTGATTTTTTTGTGTGAGTATTATTGTCAGGCTGTAAAAGTGGCGTACTACTCGGACAACATCGTTCCCAGCAGCGACCTGCAAGTACAAGATGCATCCAGACATCTTTTCCATGCTGTTCCAGAACCATTTCGGTGGGGTTTTCATCAATTTCTGACATTTTCCTTTGAACCAAGCACCCTCCCCTCTTCAGAGTACCTGGTTTAATGCTCGGGTTCTCCCATTGACTTTGATTATACTCGGTTGCTCGGTAGAGCACCCGAACATCCCGATGTGTTCGGCCCAAGCGCCCGAGTACTATGGTGCTCGATCAACACTACTGGCTACCATTTTTTAATAGCAATGACCAGGTTTTCCTGCCTGAATCCAACCAAGATATGTGGTCTTTGACTAAAGCTAAATCTATTGGCAATTCCTTTTGCCAAGTCACACATACCCACATAATTCTCAGTCATATTATATACCTAATTAAATGATAAAAGGCAATCCTAAATGGTGATTACTTTTGTAATTCACTTTTTCACTTTCTGTACTTTATCATTATTAAGCAGAAAAGACTGAAATTTATATTTTTGCCCAGAATAATCAGTTAAAATGCTTGCTAGTTTCTTCTTCTCTGTCAGTTGTGCATTTGTAAGTTGCCAGCTCTGGAGAATTAGTAGCCTATAAGCAAAGCCTATAAGCAAAGCAGCAGATGGCATGCTTGTGAAAGGTTATTTCTTAAAGTTGTCAAGGATGGAATCGGATGAAATGCAGGACATTGTTGCTGTCAGTGTCAAACTGCGCTGCTGTGGAAGCCAGCCAAATGACAGCTGAAGGGCAAAGTGCCTAGAATGTAAAAAAATAAATGCTTTTATGATACAATACAACATAAAAAGATAGTGTCTATCATAATACACATGGAAAGTCACTTGCTCAAATTACATTTGGACAATGCATATATATAGGGTTATTAATTTATTAAAATTACTTTGATTAAAATAGTAAAAGACAAATCCTGCTAAAGAACATAATTTCTCAAAATTAACAGAGTTAACTTTTAATACACCATAAACCATAATTTCAGAGTACTGGAGGAATTACATTATTAACCATCATCCATTAAAATGAGAACTGCTGTACTGTAGGTCCCTGTTAATTCATTCATTAGTAAAAATAGGAAGGTTCATTGTTCATTTAATTCTGCTTGCCAAATGCTCAAAGATTAAGGATACCAGAGCAAAATGTTTAACAATCATGTCACATGTTCAGGAAAGTGACTAAATAACAACAATGGAATAAAAATATGTGCTAAGAATAATTTAGCCCATTGAGTCCTGGAGAATTTTAGTTTTTTGCATTTTCATTTTTCACTCATAGCCTTTCCAGAGCCATATTTGTTTTATTTTTCCATTCACGTAGCCTATGAGGGCTTACTTTCTAAAGGTACAATTTAATATTGCATACAATGTAGTGGAAAGCTGGGAAAAACTTCCAAATGGAATGAAATCGTAAACAAATTTAATTCTGCTCTAGTTTAACTAGCTATTCTTACGAAGTTCCCTATGTAGTAAAACTGACCTATTACCTTCATTCTATGGGTCAGTACAATTGCAAAAATATTGCATTTATGTCAATTTTCATGTGTTTTCATACTGAAAAAAAAAAGAAAAAAATGTATTTTCATTGCCCTATTCTGACCCCTATAACTTTTTTCTAGTTACATCTACTAAGCGGCATGAGGGTTATTTTCTTTTAGTAGTTGTGATTTGTAAGTTTTATTGATAACACTTTGGAAAGATGTTTTTTAATCACTTTTTATTCCCATTTTTGGAAAGTAAAAAAAAAAACAACAGTTTTTTTTACCATTACCATTTTTTTTATCATTACATTTTTTTTCTACTTATTTATATTTTATTTATTACATTTTTATTGACCCCTTCTACCCCAAGCCAGGTTTCATCTTCCTGTCCAGGTCTATTTTTCCAAATCTGACATGTGTCACTTTATGTGATAATAACTTTGGAATGGCTTTACTAATCTAACAGATTCTGAGATTGTTTTCTGTTGACACATTTTACTTTATGTTAACAGTTTACATTTGAATTTTGTAATTATCATTAAAAAATTTTAGAACGGTAGAAGGCTTCGAATTTTGGAAGCAATTTTTCAAGAAAATTTCCCAAACCGTTTTAAGCACTAATTTAGATATAAAGTGATGTTGAGGGGCTTACGTAATAGAAACCGAAAAGAAAATAAATAATTTTTTTCTGCAACACCGCAAGGGTTAACAGCAAAATAAACTTCTATATTTATTTCCCTGATTCTGCAGTTGATAGAAACACCCTATCTGTGGTTGTAAACTGTTCTATGGGCATGTGGCAGTGGTCAGACGACAAAGAAAGCCATATGGCTTTTGGAGGGAAGATTTTGTAGATATTGTGTTTGGGCACCATGTTGTATTTGAAGAGACCCTGAGGTACTGTACCCCTACAGTGAAAACAAAAAAAAATGTTTTTTTTGGCACAGTTTTTATTTTTATTTTTTATGGCGTTTACCTGATGAGGTGGGTAATGTGAAATTTTTATAGAACCAGTCCCCACAGCGCCGGCGCTTCTCCCAGTCTGCCTTTACCACACCTGCCCCTATCCAAAATGACCACCGACAGCCCAAGAATACCATGCCCATGCGCGATCCCCAAGCGTCGGCTGGACGTCCTGCCTCCCGCGTCCCTTTTCTTCCACGGCCTGCATGAGCACTCTCCTGCTCCCTGCTTAGTGTCCTCCACGTGGGACGCCATCTCCAAATACCTCTCCACTACTAAGGTAAGCCGCTTGTGTACGCCTCCCACACTTGGCGCCATATGCCAGTTGAGCTTTTACTACTACTACTCATGCTGCATTTATTTCTTCCCCCAACTGCATACTTCAACATGTTTTGCCCCCCCCTTTTTTCCCCTACCTGGTCCCCACTCTATCCTTTCTACATATATTTCAGCCATTTCACCACTGTGTACTATACTACATTTCCCCATTTTCTTAGCAGTTCAACACTACGTCTGCCCACATCCTGGGATTTCATCTTGATTACCAATTTCTCATTCCTTTTGAAAGTTTTCTAGTATCCATGCTATAAATTACCTCTATACCTTTGCTCATGGGACTATATTGCAGATTTTCCGTATTTTCCTTTTTTACCAACTATATTTTCCTTTTTTATCAACTACATCTTCGATTTTTTTTCAACTGCTACCTACTACGGATTATTATTATTTCTTACAACTAATATATTTGTATACATTTAGTTTTTTACAGCAATGCTTTGAAAAAGGTCTAACTGACCGAAACGTCTCCCCTAGTCATCGCAATCTAGAGCACTTAACAAATACTACAAACGGAGATTTGTTTGATTTTTTCTTTTGCTTTTTTGAGTTCGCATTTATATATACACTGCTCAAAAAAATAAAGGGAACACTTAAACAACACAAGGTAACTCCAAGTCAATCACACGTCTGTGAAATCAAACTGTCCACTTAGATAGCAACACTGAGTGACAATCAATTTCACATGCTGTTGTGCAAATGGGATAGATAACAGGTATAGGCAATTAGCAAGATATCCCCAATAAAGGAGTGGTTCTGCAGGTGGTAACCACAGACCACTTCTCAGTTCCTATGCTTCCTGGCTGATGTTTTGGTCACTTTTGAATGCTGGCGGTGCTTTCACTCTAGTGGTAGCATGAGGCGGAGTCTACAACCCACACAAGTGGCTCAGGTAGTGCAGTTTATCCAGGATGGCACATCAATGCGAGCTGTGGCAAGAAGGTTTGCTGTGTCTGTCAGCGTAGTGTCCAGAGCATGGAGGCGCTACCAGGAGACAGGCCAGTACATCAGGAGACGTGGAGGAGGCCGTAGGAGGGCAACAACCCAGCAGCAGGACCGCTACCTCCGCCTTTGTGCAAGGAGGAACAGGTGGAGCACTGCCAGATCCCTGCAAAATGACCTCCAGCAGGCCACAAATGTGCATGTGTCTGCACAAACGGTCAGAAACAGACTCCATGAGGGTGATATGAGGGCCCGACGTCCACAGGTGGGGGTTGTGCTTACAGCCCAACACCGTGCAGGACGTTTGGCATTTGCCAGAGAACACCAAGATTGCAAATTCACCACTGGCGCCCTGTGCTCTTCACAGATGAAAGCAGGTTCACACTGAGCACATGTGACAGACATGACAGAGTCTGGAGACGCCGTGGAGAACGTTCTGCTGCCTGCAACATCCTCCAGCATGACCGGTTTGGCATTGGGTCAGTAATGGTGTGGGGTGGCATTTCTTTGGAGGGCCGCACAACCCTCCATGTGCTCGCCAGAGGTAGCTTGACTGCCATTAGTTAACGAGATGAGATCCTCAGACCCCTTGTGATACCATATGCTGGTGTGGTTGGCCCTGGGTTCCTCCTAATGCAAGACAATGCTAGACCTCATGTGGCTGGAGTGTGTCAGCAGTTCCTGCAAGACGAAGGCATTGATGCTATGGACTGGCCCGCCCGTTCCCCAGACCTGAATCCAATTGAGCACATCTGGGACATCATGTCTCGCTCTATCCACCAACGTCACGTTGCACCACAGACAGAGTTGGCAGATGCTTTAGTCCAGGTCTGGGAGGAGATCCCTCCGGAGACTGTCCACCAACTCATCAGGAGCATGCACAGGCATTATAGGGAGGTCATACAGGCACGTGGAGGCCACACACACTACTGAGCCTAATTTTGACTTGTTTTAAGGACATTACATCAAAGTTGGATCAGCCTTGTTTTTTTTTTTCCACTTTAATTTTGAGTGTGATTCCAAATCCAGACCTCCATGGGTTGAAAAATTTGATTTCCATTTTTTAATTTTTGTGGGATTTTGTTGTCAGCACATTCAACTATGTAAAGAACAAAGTATTTCAGAAGAATATTTAATTAACTCAGATCTAGGATGTGTTATTTTTGTGTTCCCTTTATTTTTTTGAGCAGTGTATATATATATATATATATATACACAGTACAGACCAGAAGTTTGGACACACCTTCTCATTCAAAGAGTTTTCTTTATTTTCATGACTATGGCATCAAAACTATGAATTAACACATGTGGAATTATATACATAACAAACAAGTGTGAAACAACAGAAAATATGTCATATTCTAGGTTCTTCAAAGTAGCCACCTTTTGCTTTGATTACTGCTTTGCACACTCTTGGCATTCTCTTGATGAGCTTCAAGAGGTAGTCCCCTGAAATGGTTTTCACTTCATAGGTGTGCCCTGTCAGGTTTAATAAGTGGGATTTCTTGCCTTATAAATGGGGTTGGGACCATCAGTTGCGTTGAGGAGAAGTCAGGTGGATACACAGTTGATAGTCCTACTGAATAGACTGTTAGAATTTGTATTATGGCAAGAAAAAAGCAGCTAAGTAAAGAAATAACGAGTGGCCATCATTACTTTAAGAAATGAAGGTCAGTCAGTCAGCCGAAAAATTGGGAAAACTTTGAAAGTAAGGGCTATTTGACCATGAAGGAGAGTGATGGGGTGCTGCGCCAGATGACCTGGCCTCCACAGTCACCAGACCTGAACCCAATCGAGATGGTTTGGGGTGAGCTGGACCGCAGAGTGAAGGCAAAAGGGCCAACAAGTGCTAAGCATCTCTGGGAACTCCTTCAAGACTGTTGGAAGACCATTTCAGGGGACTACCTCTTGAAGCTCATCAAGAGAATGCCAAGAGTGTGCAAAGCAGTAATCAAAGCAAAAGGTGGCTACTTTGAAGAACCTAGAATATGACATATTTTCAGTTGTTTCACACTTGTTTGTTATGTATATTATTCCACATGTGTTAATTCATAGTTGTGATGCCTTCATAGTCATGAAAATAAAGAAAACTCTTTGAATGAGAAGATGTGTCCAAACTTTTGGTCTGTACTGTATATATATGGAACATTACATTAAAAAAGTTTACGGCAGCAACAATTTTTAGAGTGTGTGGTTTCATTTACATCGATTTTTTTGCTGTTCAGGCTCGCTGATCTTGTGTACTGGCTGCGTGCTGTTTCCCATGTATGCTGGTTGCTTGGGTGCTGCGTGCTGGCTGCGGCCTTAAAGTGTGTGAACTGTGTTCTGTAAATGTGTGTACTCTCTGTGTTTGTACCACAGTGCAGTTCACTGTGACACTGTGTTACCATGTACGCTCCGATAACCCCAATAATGCACGCATTACCTAAAGTGCACAAACAGACCCACCCTCCTCCCTTGCGTCCTATACTCTCTGGGATAGGTTCCCTGACCGAACACCTTGGCAATTGGTTGGACAGTATTTTGCAACCCATGGTAAAGAGGGTGCCAGGATATCTTAGGGAAACGACGGATGTTTTACGAGCAATGTTTAACCTGGTCTGAAAATCGGAATACAGATGGGTTACTGCAGATGTCGTGTCCCTATATCCATCCATCCCCCACAGGATTGCTTTGTTAGCCTTGGAATTCCACCTCCATAAATATACTAGCCACTCGACGGATTTTATAGACTATATACAGGGAGTGCAGAATTATTAGGCAAGTTGTATTTTTGAGGATTAATTTTATTATTGAACAACAACCATGTTCTCAATGAACCCAAAAAACTCATTAATATCAAAGCTGAATATTTTTGGAAGTAGTTTTTAGTTTGTTTTTAGTTTTAGCTATTTTAGGGGGATATCTGTGTGTGCAGTTGACTATTACTGTGCATAATTATTAGGCAACTTAACAAAAAACTAATATATACCCATTTCAATTATTTATTTTTACCAGTGAAACCAATATAACATCTCAACATTCACAAATATACATTTCTGACATTCAAAAACAAAACAAAAACAAATCAGTGACCAATATAGCCACCTTTCTTTGCAAGGGCACTCAAAAGCCTGCCATCCATGGATTCTGTCAGTGTTTTGATCTGTTCACCATCAACATTGCATGCAGCAGCAACCACAGCCTCCCAGACAATGTTCAGAGAGGTGTACTGTTTTCCCTCCTTGTAAATCTCACATTTGATGATGGACCACAGGTTCTCAATGGGGTTCAGATCAGGTGAACAAGGAGGCCATGTCATTAGATTTTCTTCTTTTATACCCTTTCTTGCCAGCCACGCTGTGGAGTACTTGGACGCGTGTGATGGAGCATTGCCCTGCATGAAAATCATGTTTTTCTTGAAGGATGCAGACTTCTTCCTGTACCACTGCTTGAAGAAGGTGTCTTCCAGAAACTGGCAGTAGGACTGGGAGTTGAGCTTGACTCCATCCTCAACCCGAAAAGGCCCCACAAGCTCATCTTTGATGATACCAGCCCAAATCAGTACTCCACCTCCACCTTGCTGGCGTCTGAGTCGGACTGGAGCTCTCTGCCCTTTACCAATCCAGCCACGGGCCCATCCATCTGGCCCATCAAGACTCACTCTCATTTCATCAGTCCATAAAACCTTAGAAAAATCAGTCTTGAGATATTTCTTGGCCCAGTCTTGAGGTTTCAGCTTGTGTGTCTTGTTCAGTGGTGGTCGTCTTTCAGCCTTCCTTACCTTGGCCATGTCTCTGAGTATTGCACACCTTGTGCTTTTGGGCACTCCAGTGATGTTGCAGCTCTGAAATATGGCCAAACTGGTGGCAAGTGGCATCTTGGCAGCTGCACGCTTGACTTTTCTCAGTTCATGGGCAGTTATTTTGCGCCTTGGTTTTTCCACACGCTTCTTGCGACCCTGTTGACTATTTTGAATGAAACGCTTGATTGTTCGATGATCACGCTTCAGAAGCTTTGCAATGTTAAGAGTGCTGCATCCCTCTGCAAGATATCTCACTATTTTTGACTTTTCTGAGCCTGTCAAGTCCTTCTTTTGACCCATTTTGCCAAAGGAAAGGAAGTTGCCTAATAATTATGCACACCTGATATAGGGTGTTGATGTCATTAGACCACACCCCTTCTCATTACAGAGATGCACATCACCTAATATGCTTAATTGGTAGTAGGCTTTCGAGCCTATACAGCTTGGAGTAAGACAACATGCATAAAGAGGATGATGTGGTCAAAATACTCATTTGCCTAATAATTCTGCACGCAGTGTATGTGAAATCACATTGTTTCTGCTCATGCACAATTATTTTATGTTTGATGGAGTTTTTTATTTACAGACACGGGGTGTGTCAATGGAGGCAAAATTTTCGCCCTTATTGCAAAATTTGACAATGGCTTACTGGGAAGAAAGATATATCTATAATGTAAACAACCCCTTTTTGTCTGGATTGGTCTGGTATGGCAGATACATCAACGATCTGCTCCTCATTTGGGGCGGCGATGTGTCTGCCATACCAGATCTTCAGATTTATCTGAACGATAATCCCTACAATCTCCACCTTGGGGGCCATTCAACTGGCCCACGACGACCAATCCACTTTCCAGGAAACTGTTCATCTAGGAATACTCTGACCTGACACCCATAATGTGGTGCTGCACCATCTTGCTGGAAAAACTCAGGGAACGTGCCAGCTTCAGTGCATAGAGAGGGAAACACATCATCATGTAGCAATTTCGCATATCCAGTGACCCCCTTAGACTTTTATATTTGGGGTCATCTGAAGGCAATTGTCTATGCTGTGAAGATACGAGATGTGCAGCACCTGAAACTACGGATACTGGAGCATTTCTCCTGTGGTGTTGCTATCAGTGTGTGAAGAGTGGGAGAAGAGGGTTGCATTGACAATCTAACACAATAGGCAGCACATTAAACACATTTTATAAGTGGTCAGAAACTTGTAAATAACTCATGAAAGAATAAAGTTACGTTAAAACCAAGCACACCATTGTTTTTCTTGTGAAATTCCCAATAAGTTTGATGTGTCACATGACCCTCTTCCTATTGAAAAAACAAAAGTTGGATTCAAAATGGCCGACTTCAAAATCCACTCATCTTGAAAATTTCTCCCCCCTCATATATACTAATGTGCCACAAACAGGAAGTTAATATCACCAACCATTCCCATTTTATTAAGGTGTATCCGTATAAATGGCCCACCCTGTAGATTAAAGAAAAGGAATTATCCTGAATGGATGCTACAGAGAAGGAGGAATATAGTGTCCAACCATTCCAGATATGAGATACTATTTGGTGATTACAAAAATAAAAATAAAGGTAGAAATATAAAGAAAAAGAAAAGAAAAAGTAAGGTGAATCAACACAACCTGGCCAAAAAAACATCTCCTAGTGATAAACAAGGTATAAGTGTCATAGAAGATAGAAAACAAAAAGCTGGTGGCGAGAGTAAGCAGGACAATTTGCCAACTCTGGTTTTCACATATAGTAGGCAATTTGATAAAATACGAGATTTAGTGAAGAACTGCCTACCAATTCTATACGATGATGAAATACTGTACGATGCACTTAAATATGGTTGCTGTGTAGTTCTAAGAAAGGCTTCTACATTGTCCAGCTCTCTCTCGCCATCATTATTTACACGGAATAAAACCAAAAATCCAGGCAGCACATGGTTAAGTTATAGGGGATTCACAAAGTGTGGCAATTACCCATGTAAAACGTGCAATTATGTAACTGTAACGAAAAATTTTCAGAATGCTGATCATTCAGTGACTTTCTCTATCAAAAGCTATATAAATTTAATAGCACGGGAGTAGTGTATGTGTTCCGATGTGAGGAATGCGATCTTATATATGTGGGCAGCACAATAAGCAAGTTCAAAAATAGGATCTTGAACATTTGACTATATAACAAATCCCACAGCTTTAAATATTTCAAATGTAGCCAAACATTTTATTCATACCCATAGTCGAAGAACGAACACCTTTCATGCTTTTGCAATTGAAAAAGTCATAGCGCCCCCACGGGGTGGTGATCATAGAAAGAAACTGCTTTTGAGAGAAGCCTTCTGGATTTTCAGATTAGGTGCTAGGGTTCCTACAGGTTTGAACCAGAGAAAGGAATTAATGTATGTTTATCAGCAATAGCAGTAAAATAATATAAAATAATGTGACATATTAGTTCATCTGTGATATTTTGGTTTCGAAGGTTCATAAAGTGGCTTGCTACTTTGTTTGAAATGTTTTTGTAATTGTTACTGTGCACATTGTGCGATTTTTATTTGGTTCTTCCCAAGGTCCCTATACCCAAGAGCATTTGATTTATTTATTCAAATTGGGTGGGGATAACCTGATTTAAAGCATCAGTGAACAATGTTGCACAGGTGAAGTTTGATAATGATATATTGCAGTGGTGGCGAACCTATGGCACTGGTGCCAGAGGCGGCACTCGGAGCCCTCTCTGTGGGCACCCGCACCATGGAAAAAGTCTAAGGTGTACCAATATGCCATAGACTTTTCCTGCCATTTATCAGCGCAGGACGCACTATGAACAGCGCAGGGCGCACTATGAACAGCACAGGCAGTGCATTGAATGTAGGCAGGATATTATAGCTAAATTATAAAAGTACATGGAAGATATACTATATTGGTATTCATATTCAGGCTCGGACTGGCCCACAGGGGTACAGGTGAATCCCCCGGTGGGCCCCTGAGAAAGGTAGGCCCCTAGTCCCCCACCCCCTGCACAAGTGGCTCATAGCACAGTAGACTTACTGCACTACATACATATATTCAATGTACAGCACCTCAACCAGCCGATGCATATAAAAAAAACTTGTTAGATTATTTATTATATTTGAATATATCTGTACGGTGGGCCCCCAAAATAAATTTTACTGGTGGGCCCTAGGCACCCCAGTCTGACACTGTTCATATTAAATTGCAGTGTTGACACTTTGCGATAAATAGGTGGGTTTTGGGTTACAGTTTGGGCACTCGGTCTGTAAAAGGTTCGCCACCACTGATATATTGGGCTAAAGGTGGTTCCATGTTAGAATGACCAATGGTGGTGAGATATCTCCTCCTGCGATTTTGTGGAGGATGGGATTTTGGTCTTTAAATATCTCCAACTAACATGGAACATTGTTACGACTAAGGACAGATTGTCCGAAACGCGTCAATGAATACTGCATGCTTGGTGGTTGTGTCTGCTGATGTACATAAGTTGCAATAAAGAAGATGTTTTTATTGGACTACAACTTTAGTGCCAAAACCATTTTTATTTCTTAGCATGTAGCCACATTTCTTAGCATGTGGCTGCCTGCGATCTTGCGTACTGGTTGTGGGCCGTTAACCGTGTATGCTGGTTGCTTGGGTGCTGCGTGATGGCTGTGGCCTTATAGTGGGAGAACTATATTCTATGAATTTGTGTGCTCCCACTCTGCATCACAGTGCAGTTCACTGTGACACTGTCTTGGGGCTCATTCACACGACCGTATGTCTTTTTCAGTGTTTTCCAGGCCATTTTTAACGGAACAGTTTTTCAGTTTTTTGTTTCAGTAGTGTTTCCGGTTCCATTCCGTTTTTCCGTTCCGTTTTTCCATATGGCATATACAGAATACAGTAATTACATAGAAAATATTGGGCTGGGCATAAATTTTAAATAGATGGTTCAGCAAAAACTGAACGAATACGGAATACATTCCGTATGTGTTCTGTTTTTTTTTGCAGACCCATTGACTTGAATAAAGCCACGGAACGTGATTAGCGGGCAATAATAGGACATGTTTTATCTTTGAACGGAACGGAAAAACTGAAATACGGAAACAGAATGCATACGGAGTACATTCCGTTTTTTTTTGGTGGAACCATTGAAATGAATGGTTCCATATACGGAATTCAAAAAACGGCCCGTATACGGAACGCAAAAACCTTACCGTGTAGGCTGGCTGCCTGAAATCTTGTGTACTGGCTGTGTGCCGGCAACCGTGTATGCTGGTTGTTTGGCTAGTGCAAGCTGGCTGTGGCCTTCAAGTGTGTGAACTGTGTCCTGTGACTTGTATGCTCTCTGTGTTCACATAGGTAATGGCAAACCTTTTAGAGATCAAGTGCCCAAGCTGCAACCCAAAACCCACTTATTTATCGCAAACTGCCAACACGGCAATTTAACCAAAATACCAATATAGTACAGTCAGGTCCATAAATATTGTGACATTGACACAATTCTAACATTTTTGGCTCTATACACCACCACAATGGATTTGAAATAAAACTAACAAGATGTGCTTTAACTGCAGACTGTCAGCTTTAATTTGAGGGTATTTACATCCAAATCAGGTGAACGGTGTAGGAATTACAACAGTTTGCATATGTGCCTCCCACTTGTTAGGGGACCAAAAGTAATGGGACAATTGACTTCTCAGCCGTTCCATGGCCAGGTGTGTGTTATTCCCTCATTATCCCAATTACAAAGAGCAGATAAAAGTTCCAGAGTTCATTTCAAGTGTGCTATTTGCATTTGGAATCTGTTGCTATCAACTCTCAAGATGAGATCCAAAGAGCTGTCACTATCAGTGAGACAAGCCATCATTAGGCTAAAAAAAAAAAAAAAAAAAACATCAGAGAGATAGTAAAAACATTAGGCGTGGCCAAAACAACTGTTTGGAACATTCTTAAAAAGAAGGAACACACCGGTGAGCTCAGCAACACCAAAAGACCCGAAAGACCACGAAAAACAACTGTGGTGGATGATCGAAGAATTCTTTCCCTGGTGAAGAAAACACCCTTCACAACAGGTGGCCAGATCAAGAACACTCCAGGAGGTAGGTGTATGTGTGTCAAAGTCAACAATCAAGATAAGACTTCACCAGAGTGAATACAGAGGGTTCACCACAAGATGTAAACCATTGGTGAGCCTCAAAAACAGGAAGGCCAAACGAGATCTAAAAAAGCCTTCACACTTCTGGAACAACATCCTATGGACAGTTGAGACTAAGATCAACTTTTACCAGAGTTATGGGAAGAGAAGAGTATGGAGAAGTAAAGGAACTGCTCATGATCCTAAGCATACGACCTCATCAGTGAAGCATGGTGGTGGTAGTGTCATGGCGTGGGCATGTATGGCTGCCAATGGAACTGTTTTTTTGTATTTATTGATGATGTGAAGTATTTCGGGCAATATTATGTGCTCATATTCAGCCAAATGCTTCAGAACTCATTGGACGGCACTTCACAGTGCAGATGGACAATGACCCAAAGCATGCTGCAAAAGCAACCAAAGAGTTTTTTAAGGGAAAGAAGTGGAATGTTATGCAATGGCCAAGTCAATCACCCAACCTGAATCCGATTGTGCATGCATTTCATTTGCTGAAGACAAAACTGAAGGGAAAATGCCCCAAGAACAAGCAGGAACTGAAGACAGTTGCAGCAGAGGCCTGGCAGAGCATCACCAGGGATGAAACCCAGCGTCTTGTGATTTGCAACCAAGTATTAAAAGTGAAAGTTTGATTTATGATTATTATTATGTCCCATTACTTTTGGTCCCTTAACAAGTGGGAGGCACATATGCAAACTGTTGTAATTCCTACACCGTTCACCTGATTTGGATGTAAATAACCTCAAATTAAAGCTGACAGTCTGCAGTTAAAGCACGTCTTGTTTGTTTCATTTCAAATCCATTGTGGTGGTGTATAGAGCCAAAGATGTTAGAATTGTGTTGATGTCCCAATATTTATGGACCTGACTGTATGTCTTCCATGTACTTTATTATTTATCTATAATAGCCTGCATACATACAGTGCTCTGCCTGTGCCAGTCATAGTGTGCCCTGCACTGATGAATGGCAGGAAAAGTCTAAGGCTCTGAGTGCCGTCTCTGGCATCCATGCTATAGGTTCGCCACCACTGACATAGGTTTATTGTTTCCCTGATCTATGTGTCTGAATATCAGATGGTAGGGTGTTGTAATCACTCTACTATTTAGACCTGTAAGCTCTATGCCTGTAATCACTCTTTCTTCAGTAATGCTGTGTGCAGGGAGCATTCTATTGACAAGTGGGTTTGTGATTCTACCCTGACTTGTGTGGTCAGCCTAATATTTCATCAATGTCACCATGACTTAGTCTGTCTGGGAGTATACATAGTAACATAGTAACATAGTTTATAAGGCTGAAAAAAGACATCTGTCCATCCAGTTAAGCCTGTTATCCTGTAAGTTGAAAAAATTCCTTCCGACTCCAATTAGGCAATCAGAATAACTCGATTAAATGTTAATTACCTTACGGTATAAACTTACACTCACGCTGGTAGGTGGAAATATAACAAATCGAGTACAATGGCTAAATAAATGTTCCGCTATAATAGAAAATGAGTATCAATTAACAATGCGATGAAATAATCACCGCGGTGGTAGTTACCTTTTCTTTAGGTGTAAGCCAGCAAAACAAACTTGGTTCTTTGAATGCTTACACGGTTCCTGTTCCTGTGTGTAGGGAAGTGTAAGGAAAAGTAAGTCTTCACTGCTCACCTACCAGCATTCACACTGCTCCGGCTGGTAGCTGTGTGGTGCGAGGGAGCAGACTACAGATCTTCAAGGATCTTCTGTGCATGTGACGTCACCGCGAAGTACTACTGGTCCTCCCAGAGATCAAAGTTCATCCGACGCGTTTCTGAGCCGTCAGGCTCCTTCATCAGTATAACTCCCTGGATCAACAACCCTTCTCTAGTAACTATAGTCTGCAATATTATTACACTCCACAAATTCATCCAAGCTCCTCTTGAACTCTTTTATTGAATTCACCATCACCACCTAGTCAGGTGAGAGTTCCATAGTCTCACTGCTCTTACCGTAAAGAATCCTCTTCTATGTTTGTGTACAAACCTTCTTTCCTCCAGACGCAGAGGATGTCCCCTTGTCACAGTCCTGGGGATTAGAGATGGCCTTGCGGTTCGCCCGGCGGTTGTTTCGCGGCGAACTTTGCTTGTTCGCGATTTGCCGAACATGCGAACATATGGAGATATTCGCGCCCGCCATATTCTTTTACATTATGAAGACTTTTGACCCATGACACATCCATCAGGTGGTACAGGACAGCCAATTGAGACGTTTCAGCACATGGTCATACCCCCTACCTTATAAATAAACCTGATCTGGCCGCCATTTTACATTCAGTGTTTTGCCAGTGTAGGGAGAGGTTGCTTTGTGGAGCAGGGACAGACTGTTAGAGACACAAATCGCTAGCTAATAGGGCCACAAAAGTCTTTTTAAGGAAAGGTATAGGTGTGCTATCGATAGGTGTGATACACAGAGGGGTGCGATATACTTATAATATATTTTTATAATGGGTCAAAAAGACATAGATCTATATAGTGATCACTTGGAAGTCAGGGGCCTAGGGGCTAGGAGCTTACTAGGGCCATTTTTATATAGTGTAAGGTTCGGGATGGGGTCGCTCTTATCAGGGCGGGTGGTCTGTGGTTAGGCTATCAGGGCCAGAATAGCACCCCCCTGTAGGGCAATATCAGGGACAGTTCTTTGCCCACCCTGTCCTTCAATACCACATCATCATCTAGCCCAGGGATAGATGTTTTTTGCTTTCCCTCCAATCCCGGATATGCACTGGAACCCCCCGGATTGTGGTAGGACATATGGTTTCTGATTTGGTGCCGCTGAGCACCTGATTTAGTGCCGCCGAGCACTTGTTATTGCCTATCACATCTATGCTTTTTTGCTTAACTTTAATAATTTTATTTATTTTCATTTTGAGGGATATCTTTTCCATTCACACGTCCGCAAAAAGGGTCCGCATCTGTTCCGCAATTTTGCGGAACGGGTGCAGACCCAATCATTTTCAATGGGGCCGGAATGTGCTGTCCGCATCCACATTTGCAGATCCGCATCCGCATTTGCGGATCCGTACTTCCGCATCCGTGCTTCCGTTTTCGCCAAAAAAATAGAGCATGTCCAATTCTTGTCCGCAATTGCAGACAAGATTAGGCATTTTCTATTATGGTACCGGCGATGTGCGGTCCGCAAATTGCAGAATGCATATTACCAGTGTCCGTGTTTTTTGTGTATCCGCAAAACACTTACGGACGTGTGAATGGACCCTCATAGTAACATTATTAAAGGTTATATTTTATCTTTATGTATATTCTAATGGATTGCCTTCCGTGTACAATGTTATAATATACACTGCTCAAAAAAATAAAGGGAACACAAAAAAAACACATCCTAGATCTGAATTAATTAAATATTCTTCTGAAATACTTTGTTCTTTACATAGTTGAATGTGCTGACAACAAAATTACACAAAAATAAAAAAATGGAAATCAAATTTTTCAACCCATGGAGGTCTGGATTTGGAGTCACACTCAAAATTAAAGTGGAAAAACACACTACAGGCTGATCCAACTTTGATGTAATGTCCTTAAAACAAGTCAAAATGAGGCTCAGTAGTGTGTGTGGCCTCCACGTGCCTGTATGACCTCCCTACAATGCCTGTGCATGCTCCTGATGAGGTGGCGGACGGTCTCCGGAGGGATCTCCTCCCAGACCTGGACTAAAGCATCTGCCAACTCCTGGACAGTCTGTGGTGCAACATGACGTTGGTGGATAGAGCGAGACATGATGTCCCAGATGTGCTCAATTGGATTCAGGTCTGGGGAACGGGCGGGCCAGTCCATAGCATCAATGCCTTCGTCTTGCAGGAACTGCTGACACACTCCAGCCACATGAGGTCTAGCATTGTCTTGCATTAGGAGGAACCCAGGGCCAACCGCACCAGCATATGGTCTCACAAGGGGTCTGAGGATCTCATCTCGGTACCTAATGGCAGTCAGGCTACCTCTGGCGAGCACATGGAGGGCTGTGCGGCCCTCCAAAGAAATGCCACCCCACACCATTACTGACCCAATGCCAAACCGGTCATGCTGGAGGATGTTGCAGGCAGCAGAACGTTCTCCACGGCGTCTCCAGACTCTGTCACGTCTGTCACATGTGCTCAGTGAGAACCTGCTTTCATCTGTGAAGAGCACAGGGCGCCAGTGGCGAATTTGCCAATCTTGGTGTTCTCTGGCAAATGCCAAACGTCCTGCACGGTGTTGGGCTGTAAGCACAACCCCCACCTGTGGACGTCGGGCCCTCATATCACCCTCATGGAGTCTGTTTCTGACCGTTTGTGCAGACACATGCACATTTGTGGCCTGCTGGAGGTCATTTTGCAGGGCTCTGGCAGTGCTCCTCCTGTTCCTCCTTGCACAAAGGCGGAGGTAGCAGTCCTGCTGCTGGGTTGTTGCCCTCCTACGGCCTCCTCCACGTCTCCTGATGTACTGGCCTGTCTCCTGGTAGCGCCTCCATGCTCTGGACACTACGCTGACAGACACAGCAAACCTTCTTGCCACAGCTCGCATTGATGTGCCATCCTGGATAAGCTGCACTACCTGAGCCACTTGTGTGGGTTGTAGACTCCGTCTCATGCTACCACTAGAGTGAAAGCACCGCCAGCATTCAAAAGTGACCAAAACATCAGCCAGGAAGCATAGGAACTGAGAAGTGGTCTGTGATCACCACCTGCAGAACCACTCCTTTATTGGGGGTGTCTTGCTAATTGCCTATAATTTCCACCTGTTGTCTATCCCATTTGCACAACAGCATGTGAAATTGATTGTCACTCAGTGTTGCTTCCTAAGTGGACAGTTTGATTTCACAGAAGTGTGATTGACTTGGAGTTACATTGTGTTGTTTAAGTGTTCCCTTTATTTTTTTGAGCAGTGTACTTTCTATGTTAGAAAGTATATTATAGTGCATTTGTATTGTGCGGCAGTTGTGTGCGGTTCTGCTGCGATACTGCAGGTATATAGAGGGACAAGCGTTATTGGAACAAATAATTTCTACTGGTGTGATATACCAGTCGCCTCCAAAAAAACTGATTGAAGCGGGGTGTTATATACCAATTTACTTTCTTTATAGTGCATTTGGGTACTGTATAGTGCATTTGCGCATGCACATACGCGGAAATTATATTGCCGATCGCAAATTCGAATAATACATCTGGTATGTCACTGTCCATGTTATGGGACTATTTGTGCACTTCTAGTAATTATTTTTTGGCTGCAAATATGAGCTGAAGGTTTTTCAGGTTCGCCTGCCATTAAAATGAATGGGACCCGCCGCAAACTTGCGGTTCGCGAACATTTGATCACCTTCCCGCGATCGCGTTCATGAACCGTCCCATCAGATGTTCATCAGATGTTCATCTGACACTGGTTTCTACAGCTTGGTTATAACGGAAAATAACGGAATGCTCAGACAGAATGCAAAACAGAAGCCTTTGAAAGGCATTCCGTTTGCTTTTCGTCCTAATAGAAGTCTATGGGAAAGCATATCGGATCCGTCTGGGTCCCGTTATGCAAGACGGAAAAACAAGGCTTCAGTTTTGCATTCAGTCATAATATAAGTCTATGGGTGGAAGAACGGATCTCTCCTTCCGTCTTATGGATTCCGTTATTTTCCTCTATAACCATGTTATAACGGAAAGCCATAACGGAATCCCTAATGCTAGTGTGAACCCACCCTTAGTTTGCTGTTCACTAAAATTTCTAGGTCCTTTTCCATGTCAGTATTACCCAGTGTTTTACTATTTAGTATGTACTGATGACATGTATTTTTCCTTACCATGTGCATAACCTTACATTTGTCAGTGTTAAACCTCATCTGCCACTTTTCTTCCCAAGCCTCCAATCTATCCAGATCCATCTCTAGCAGTTACTGTCCTCTTCCTTGTTAATTACTTTACACAGTTTTGTGTCATCTGCAAAAATGTATACAGTATTTTACTGTGCAAGCCTTCTACAAGATCATTAATAAATATATTGAAGAGAATAGGGCCCAATACTGACCCCTGAGGTACTCCGCTAGTGACAGTGACCTAATCTGAGTATGTACCGTTAATAACCACACTCTGTTTTCTATCATTGAGCCAGTTACTTACCCACATACAGACGTTTTCTCCCAGTCTGAGCATTCTTATGTTATATACAAACCTTTTATGTGGTACAGTTTTAAATGCTTTGGAGAAGTCAAGATTTATGACATCCATTAATTCGCCACAGTCAAGTCTAGAACTTGCTTCCTAATAGAAACTGATTAAATTAGTTTGACATGACCGTTCCCTCATGAAGCCATGCTGATATGGCGTTATTTGCTTATTTTCATTGAGATCCTCCAAGATAGCATCTCTCAGAAAACCTTCAAACAGTTTACCCACAACAGACGTTAAACTTTCATGCCTATAGATTCCGGGCCCTGTTTTTAGACCCTTTTTGAATATTGGCACCACATTTGCTATGCGCCAATCCTGTGGAACACTCTCTGACTAATGTGTTACTTTGTCTTAATATCTTGTATGTCCATATGTGATCACCATTCCACCAGTAAAGATGTCCCGAACTATTCGCCGGCGAACAGTTCCCGGCGAACATAGCTTGTTCTGTCCGCCCCCTATCCGGCATCATTGAGAAAACTTTGACCCTGTACCTCACAGTCAGCAGACACATTCCAGCCAATCAGCAGCAGACCCTCCCTCCCAGACCCTCCCACCCCCTGGACAGCATCCATTTTAGATTAATTCGGAAGCTGCATTCTTAGTGAGAGGAGGGACAGTGTAGCTGCTGCTGATTTAATAGGGAAATCGATAGCTAGGCCAGTGTTCTGTGTCCACTACAGTCCTGAAAGACTCATCTGATCTCTGCTGTAAGGACAGCACCCCAAAAAGCCCTAGAACATCAGTCTGCTTTTTATTTTTTTTCCCTGTGTAATCTAATTGCAGTTGCCTGCCAGCGTGTGTGTCAGGCTCACAGCGTATACTGTGCCCACTTGCCCAGTGCCACCATTCATATCTGGTGTCACAGTAGCTTGCATTTAAAAAATAAAAATAATTTTTTGACTGTAATATAATAGCAGTCAGTTGCCTGCACTCGCGTGTGTGTTTCATGCCCTGCAAGTGCACAGTGTCACCAGCACAACTCATATCTGGTGTCACAGTAGATTACATTTAAAAAAAACAAACAATTTTCACTGTGAATAAATAGCAGTCAGTTTCCTGCACGTGTGTGTGTGTTTCAGGCATTGCAAGTGCATAGTGTCACCAGCGCAACTCATCAACTCATATCTGGTGTCACAGTAGATTACATTTTAAAGAAAACAACAATTTTGACTGTGAATAAATAGCAGTCAGTTGCCTGCACGTGTGTGTGTGTGTTTCAGGCCCTGCAAGTGCATAGTGTCACCAGCGCAACTCATATCTGGTGTCATAGTAGATTACATTTAAAAAAATATAAAAAAATTTGACTGTGAAATAATAGCAGTCAGTTGCCTGCACACGTGTGTGTGTTCCAGGCCCTGCAAGTGCATAGTGTCACCAGCGCAACTCATATCTGGTGTCAAAGTAGATTACATAAAAAAAAAAAAACTATTTTGACTGTGAAATAACAGCAGTCAGTTGCCTGCACGTGTGTGTGTTTCAGGCCCTGCAAGTGCATAGTGTCACCAGCACAACTCATATCTGGTGTCACAGTAGATTACATAAAAAAAAAAAACTATTTTGACTGTAATAGATTGAATAGCAGTTAGTTGTCTGCAAGCGTGTGTGTCAGGCCTACAGCGTCTACTCTGACAACTTCTGCCAGTGCACAGTGTCACTCATATCTGGTGTCACAGTAGCTTGCACGCATAGTACAACTAAACTAATCTAAAAAAAATGACAGGCAGAGGCAGGGGCCGTCGTGGTCGTGGTGCTGTGATTCCCTTTGGCCCTAGAATAATGCCCAGTGTTCAGAGGCCACGTACCCTGAACTCGAAAAGTTCTGAGGACATAGTTGACTGGCTAACACAGGACACCCAATCATCTACAGCTTCCGCTCGGAACCTTGACGCACCATCCTCCTCCAGCTCAGCTTCGGGCACCTCTCAAGTTACCACTCGCCCGCCTGCCGCCAGCACCAACACTAGCACCACAGCCGCTTCACTTGATCTGTCAGAGGAGTTATTTACACATCAGTTGGAAGAAATGAGTGATGCGCAACCATTATTGCCAGAGGATGTAGATAACAGGGATATGTCTCAGTCAGGCAGCATTACACACATGGACGTACGGTGTGATGATGATGATGTTGTACCCGCTGCTGCTTCCTTTGATGAGTTGTCAGATACAAGTGAAGCGGTTGATGATGACGATGTGTCCGTGGATGTCACGTGGGTGCCCGCTCGAAGAGAAGAGGAACAGGGGGAAAGTTCAGATGGGGAGACAGAGAGGAGGAGACGAGTTGGAAGTAGGGGGAGGTCATCGCAAGGAGCTAGTGGCACAGTCAGACAGCATGCATCGGCACCCGGGGTCAGCCAGATAGCACGCCAATCAACGCATGCTGTTGCCACCACCAGAATGCCGTCATTGCAGAGATCATCAGTGTGGCATTTTTTTTGTGTGTCTGCATCTGACAACAGTGATGCCATTTGCAACCTGTGCCAAAAGAAACTGAGTCGTGGGAAGTCCAACACCCACCTAGGTACAACTGCTTTGCGAAGGCACATGATCTTAAGTCACAAACGCCTATGGGATCAACACATGAGTACAAGCAGCACACAAACTCAAAGCCGCCATCCTCCTCCTGGTCCAGCATCTTCAGACACGTCAACCACTGCTGTCCTCCTTGCCCCCTCTCAACCATCCGCCACTCCGTCTCTCGTCTTGAGCAGTTCCTGCTCATCTGCCCACAGTCAGGTGTCTGTCAAGGACATGTTTGAACGTAAGAAGCCAATGTCACAAAGTCACCCCCTTGCCCGGCGTCTGACAGCTGGCTTGTCGGAACTCTTAGCCCGCCAGCTTTTACCATACAAGCTGGTGGAGTCTGAGGCCTTCCAAAAATTTGTAGCTATTGGGACACCGCAGTGCAAGGTACACGGCCGAAATTTCTTTGCACAAAAGGCAATCCCCAACCTGTAATCGATTGTGCAAAAGGAAGTGATGGCATGTCTGGCACACAGTGTTGGGGCAAGGGTCCATCTGACCACTGATACCTGGTCTGCAAAGCACGGTCAGGGCAGGTATTTCACCTACACTGCGCATTGGGTAAACCTGCGGACGGCTGCCAAGCATGTAATGCGTGGCTCTGCAGAGGATTTGGTGATACCGCAACGACTTGCAGGAGGTGGCAGCAGGCCTGCCTGCAAGTCGTTGCGGTATCACCAAATCCTCTGCAGAGCCACCTCCTCTACTCCTCCTACTCCAACCTCTTCCATAACCTCCTCGGCTGAGTCCTCTTCTGCTGCTGCGTCTTGCTCCACATCAACTGCACCCCCCAGCTGCCCAGGGGCTATTCCACATCCCGGATACGACAGTGTCACGCCGTCTTGGGGTTGACTTGCCTGAAAGCAGAGAGTCACACCGGAGCAGCACTCCTGTCCGCCCTGAACGCACAGGTGGATCAGTGGCTGACTCCGCACCAACTGGAGATCGGCAAAGTGGTGTGTGACAACGGAAGCAATTTGTTGGCGGCATTGAATTTGGGCAAGTTGACACATGTGCGGTGAAACAACATGCCAGTGAGGCGCTTGATTTGCGACAGCCCGACACATTGGAATTCAACACTCCTAATGTTTGACCGCCTGCTCCAGCAAGAAAAAAACGTCAACGAGTATTTGTATGACCGGGGTGCTAGGACATTCTCTGCGGAGCTGGGAATTTTTTTTGCCACGTTACTGGACGCTCATGCACAATGCCAGTAGGCTCATGAGTCCTTTTGAGGAGGTGACAAACCTAGTCAGTCGGACCGAAGGCACCATCAGCGTCATCATCCCATTTGTTTTCTTCCTGGAGCGTGCCCTGCGAAGAGTGCTGGATCAGGCCGTAGATGAGCATGAAGAGGAAGAGTTGTGGTCACCATCACCACCAGAAACAGCCTTATCGGCATCGCTTGCTGGACCTGCGGAGGAGTGTGAGGAAGAGGAGTCAGAGGAGGAATGTGGCTTTGAGGAGGAAGAGGAAGACCAACCACAGCAGGCATCCCAGGGTGCTCGTTGTCACCTATCTGGTACCCGTGGTGTTGTACGTGGCTGGGGGGAAGAACAGACTTTCAGTGAGATCACTGAGGACGAGGAACGGGACATGAGTAGCTCAGCATCCAACCTTGTGCAAATGGGGTCTTTCATGCTGTAGTGCCTGTTGAGGGACCGTTGTATAAAAAGGCCCCCGGTATAAGCAGAAAGTGCCTGAAATGTTACCGAATTACCGCAAGTCAGAAAGGATGCAGCGGTTCCAAAATAAATTAAAACGTATGCTTTACACAGTGTATAAGGGTGATGTAACAGCACAACAGGAATCTAACAGGGTTAGAGGTGAAAGTAATCCTCCTATCACGACCACGCCAGCAAGGACAGGACGCTTTATAGACATGATGTTGATGGAGGATATGTGGAGCTTTTTAAGTCCTACGCATCGCCACAGCCCTTCGGGTCCACCCTCAGAGAACGACTCGACCGACAGGTAGAAGACTACCTCACCTTAACTGCAGATATCGACACTCTGAGGAGCGATGAACCCCTTGACTACTGAGTGTGCAGGCTTGACCTGAGCTATCCCAATTTGCGATGGAACTTCTGGCCTGCCCCGCTTCAAGTATCCTGTCAGAAAGGACCCTTAGTGCAGCAGGAGGTATTGTCACTGAGAAGAGAAGTCGCCTAGGTCAAAAAAGTCTAGATTACCTCACCTTTATTAAGATGAATGAGGCATGGATCCCGAAGGGACTGACAGTGGGTGATACATTTGACTAATAAAGGCCTGGTGATGAGATGAGCTGCCTTGGGCTAAAAATGGTCCACACGCTGCTGTTTTTTATCTCTGCATGCCGGATGACTTGCGTGACTTATTTGCCACCAACTAGGGTTCAAGCCAAAATGTTTTAGTGCACTTTCTGCCTGGAAAACATCAATTTTTCTGGCCGCTGCTACAGCGGCTGCAACAATACCTAGTTTTTCAGGCATGTGTACATGCCTAATTTTTCTGGCCTCTTGTGCTGCACTGTGGCTGCAAAAACAAAACAAAACAAAAAGGCACATACATGTGTCAATTCCCCTTCGTGATCGTTACCTTGTTGTGGTGAAGGGGCTTGCGTATCACAATAAAGCGACCACCTCTATGAGTGTGTTGGCAATGGCAATGTTGGCACACCCCAGATGATAAGGTCGTTACTTCATTGTGAACAGACCAAAAGCGATCGGCTGGATAATTTTGCATAGAAAAAACATAAATTTTCTTTGTGATCATCTAAGGTGATCATTAAAGCCTACTAGGCCAACAATGGGCCCACACTGCAGAATCATTGTTTTCTGGGTCACTTAACTGTCACTGAACTACCTCAGTCAGCACGACCATAGACTTTGAAAAATCCCCATCGCCTGCAATCTCCCAAACGTGCGCACGAGCACAGTAATCACTACACCAAGATTGACACATAGAGGAAAAAAATGTATGTCATGAGTGTGTCAACTATTGACAACTCTTTGCGGTTGTCTAAAATCTATTCCATACACGTCCCCTGATAGGGGACGTAACAGGGATTAAACTGATAGGAATAGTACTACTTAACACACCACTCATATCTGGTGGCACAGTACATTGCATGACGCACGCGCAGTACCCCAAATTGGAAGTAGGAGGACCGACCAAGCATCTTTTTCCATCTCCAGGTTCCTAAAATCTATTCCATACACGTCCCCTGATAGGGGACGTAACAGGGATTAAACTGATAGGAATAGTACTACTTAAACACACCACTCATATTGGGATTGCACAGTACATTACACGGCGCACGCGCAGTGCCCCAAATTGGAAGTAAGCGGACCGACCAAGCATCTTTTTCCATCTCCCGGTTCCTAAAATCTGTTCCATACACGTCCCCTGATAGGGGACGTAACAGGGATTAAACTGATAGGAATAGTACTACTTAAACACACCACTCATATCTGGTGGCACAGTACATTGCAAGGCGTACGCGCAGTGCCCCAAATTGGAAGTAAGAGGACCGACCAAGCATCTTTTTCCATCTCCCGGTTCCTAAAATCTATTCCATACACCGGCCCCTGATAGGGGACAAAACAGAGATTAAACTGTTAAGAACAGATTTTTTTTTATTTAAAAAAAAAGGACAGCCTCTGCGGAGCTGGGTATTTTTTGGCCGCGTTAATGAACGCTTATGCACAATGGCTGTAGGCTCATGCGTCCTTTTGCGGAGGTGACAAACCTGGTCAGTCAAACCCAGGGAAACATCATCGTCCTCATCCCATATGCGTTTTTTCTGGAGCGTGCCCTGCGAAGAGTGCTGGATCAGGCCGTAGATGAGCATGAAGAGGAAGAGTTGTGGTCACCATCACCACCAGATGCAGCCTTGTCGTCATCGATTGCTGGACCTGCGGCAATGCAGAGAGAGGAGTCTGAAGAAGAGGAGTCAGAGGAGGAAGGTGGCTTTGAGGAGGTGGAAGACAAACCACAGCAGGCGTCCCAGGGGGCTTGTTGTCACCTTTCGGGGACCCTTGGTGTTGTACGTGACTGGGTGGAGGAAGAGACCTTCAATGACATCAGTGAGGACAAGGAACGGTACATGACTAGCTTGGTATCCAACCTTGTGCAAATGGGGAGTTTGCGGTTGTGCAAATGGACTGTTTGCGGTTGTTTGCGGTGCGTTAAATGGGGAGTTTGGTCTGTCACTGTGAAACGGGCGTAACCCTTACACTACCTGATCGATACAACATCATACTGTCACGACTGCTATCCCAGACGGAGGGGAAGGGGGACCCTTATCTACAGATGAGAATAGTATGGCCACCCCTGACTAACCCTAAGCTGGCACCTGTCTGCCCTGATACCCTAGACGGGGTGTGAACCCGTGCGGCGAGCTGGATGCCTAAACCCTCAGTCACCCTAACAAGCCTAGAGTGGGGAAAGGCCGATGGGAGCACTAGTCACCATCACTCATGTCTAGGAGAACAGCAGGGGAAGACAGCAACAAACAAACTATAGCAGAGATAGACTTATCCAGTCACGAGCAGAGAAGGCGATCCCAATCACGACAGTCCACGCCGGACAAGAGCTCCACAGCAACACCATCAAACGATCTCCTTCAATGGTCAGAATAGAACTGGAAGTAAGGACTATATCTGGCAATGACTGCAAGTGAAACTGAAACTAATATAGTAGCTGGGAGTGGCAGACAGGACTCACCTGAGAAGGATGCCTACAAACTCCCAGTCAGGACAAAAAGGTTCACAAGGCAAAACCCAGATGACATACCCTGAACCACGGAGCAAACTCACAAGCTATCGCGAGTAGCAAGTCGCTGCGACCTTCTCCTCCCAGACCTGTCTGGATCAGTCACAGTCGTGACAGTACCCCCCTTTCTACGAGGGGCCCCTGGACCCTCAAGACCAGGCCTCTCCGGATGGGAGCTATGAAAAGCCCAAATGAGTCTGTCCGCTTTTATCTCTGATGCTGGAACCCACATTCTCTCTTCGGAACCATAACCTTTCCAGTGCACCAGGTACTGAAGAGAGCGGCGAACATATCGTGAATCAACAATCTTTTCTACCTGAAACTCAAGACTGCCATCAACAACCACCGGTGGAGGCGGTAGTGGCAATGGTTCAGGAGGTTCTACATATCTCTTAAGCAGAGATCTGTGGAAGACATTATGGATCCTTAGAGTCTGAGGTAGCTCCAGACGAAAAGCCACCGGGTTAATGATCTTAATTACCCTATAAGGACCAATAAATCTCGGACCTAATTTCCACGAGGGAACCTTCAACTTGATATTTCTGGTAGACAACCACACCAAATCATTCACCCCAAGGTCCGGACCTTCAGACCGCTTCCTATCAGCCGCACGTTTGTATCTACCACCAATTCTCTCCAAACTTTCTTGCACACTCTGCCACACTGAAGAAAGTGAAGACGCAAATCGTTCCTCCTCGGAAATCCCAGATGGCCCCCCCTCACTAAACGTACAAAACTGAGGATGGAAACCATACGCACCAAAAAATGGTGACTTATCGGTGGATTCTTGACGACGATTATTAATGGCAAACTCGGCTAACGGTAAATAAGATGACCATTCCTCCTGATTTTCGCAAACAAAGCATCTCAAATATGTCTCTAGGTTTTGATTGGTACGTTCAGTCTGACCGTTGGACTGTGGATGGAAAGATGAAGAAAACGACAGATGAACCCCTAAACGAGAACAAAAAGCTTTCCAAAATTTAGAAACGAATTGGGTACCACGATCCGAAACAATATCGGAAGGGACCCAGTGAAGCTTCACGATGTGGTCAATAAAAACCTGAGCCAGTGTGTTAGCATTAGGCAATGCGGCAAGAGCAATAAAGTGCACCATTTTACTGAATCTGTCAACAACTACAAGAATAACAGTCTTCCCCGCTGATACTGGTAGATCCGTAATGAAATCCATTGACAGGTGCGTCCAAGGCCTGTTGGGGATGGCCAGAGGTAAAAGACGCCCTGCCGGACGAGTATGATCTACCTTAGAACGAGCACAGGTAGCACATGCAGACACAAAATTCAACACCTCCTGGCGCCATTTAGGCCACCAGAACCGACGAGACACTAACTCAGAGGTTGCCCTACTACCTGGGTGTCCTGCCAGTGTGGAGTTATGGTGTTCTTTTAGTATCTCCAGTCGTAAATTTTCTGGCACAAACAGTTTACCCGAGGGGCAGGAGGCCGGGGCGTCCCCCTGAGCTTCCAACACCCTCCCCTCCAAACCTGAGTGTAATGCAGAGACCACCACCCCCTTTTGCAAAATGGGCTCTGGTACCTCAACATCACCCCCTCCAGGAAAACTTTGAGACAATGCATCCGCCTTAGTATTTTTTGCCCCGGGCGATAGGTTATTACAAAATTAAACCTAGTAAAAAATAACGACCACCGAGCCTGTCTAGGGGTGAGACGTTTAGCAGACTCCAGATATAATAAGTTTTTGTGATCAGTAATCACCGTGACGGGATGAACCGCCCCCTCCAAAAAATGACGCCACTCCTCAAAAGCCAACTTAATAGCCAAAAGTTCCCTGTTGCCAATATCATAGTTCCTTTCTGCAGTAGACAATTTCTTCGAAAAGAAAGCACACGGACGCCATTCACCAGGGGACGGGCCCTGAGATAGTACCGCTCCCACCCCCACCTCTGATGCGTCAACCTCTACAATAAAAGGAAGCGAGACATCTGGCTGTACGAGAATAGGGGCCGAGGTGAATCTCTCCTTCAGAGATGCAAAGGCAGTTTTGGCTGCATGTGACCATTTGGAAAAATCAGATCCCTTACGGGTCATGTCCGTCAGTGGTTTGACCACCAAGGAATAGTTCTTTATAAACTTTCTATAAAAATTGGCAAACCCCAGGAAGCGTTGCAATGCCTTCAGGTTCTCAGGCAGATCCCAGTCTATAATCGCCCGGACTTTCTCTGGATCCATGCGGAAACCTGAATCTGACAACACATACCCCAGAAATGGCAGTTCTTTTACAGCGAACACACATTTTTCTAACTTAGCAAACAATTTGTTGGCCCTTAATATCTGCAGCACTTGTCTCACATGGATCTTATGTGTATCCAGATCCGGGGAATAGACCAGGATGTCATCAAGATATATCACAACAAATCTCCCGATAAGGTGACTAAAAATATCATTGAAAAAATGTTGGAATACCGCAGGCGCATTAGTAAGACCAAATGGCATGACCAGATTTTCATAATGCCCTTCCGGAGTATTAAAAGCCGTTTTCCACTCATCCCCCTCTTTGATGCGAACCAGGTTATAGGCTCCTCTGAGATCCATTTTGGAGAACCATTTAGCACCAGCAACCTGATTAAAGAGGTCGGGAATGAGAGGAAGAGGATAGGGATCTCGGATAGTTATCCGGTTTAATTCCCGGAAATCCAGGCAAGGACGTAGGCCCCCATCTTTCTTTTTAACGAAAAAGAACCCTGCAGCCACAGGTGAAGAAGAGGGTCTGATGTGTCCCTTAGCCAAACTCTCCGAAATATAATCTTTCATAGCCCTCCTCTCTGGGCCGGAAAGATTGTATAACCGGGTTTTAGGTAGTTTTGCCCCAGGTAATAGATTAATCGGGCAATCATATGGACGATGAGGTGGTAACCCCTGACAACCCTTCTCAGAGAACACATCCATAAAATCTGACAGAAAGGCAGGTAAAGATGTTACAGAGAGTGTAGAGCACCTACTACTCAAGCAGTTGTCCTTACAATGTTCACTCCACTCCACAATCTCCCCGGCCTGCCAATCCACAACTGGATTGTGAGTCACCAGCCAGGGAAGCCCCAATACCATAGGAGCCGGAAGACCGTCCAGGACATAACAAGAGATATGCTCTTTATGGAGGTCCCCTACCTGCAGATGGATATTATGGATGATCTGAGTTAACGCTCTCTGAGTAAGAGGGGAGGAGTCGATGGCAAAAACAGGAATAGTTCTGCATACCGGTTCCGGAGTAAAACCCAGAACCTGAGCAAACCGTGAATCCACCAAGTTGACCCCCGCCCCACTGTCCAAAAAGACGGAACAGATCTCAGTTTTATTGCCCGCCTCAACGGTAGTGGACAACAAAAACTGAGACATGCGTATGGAGGAAACGAATACGCCCAGACTGTTCTCCTCCGCACAATCTGGGGACTCTAGTTTTTCTGGCGGCTCCTTTGTTTGTGGTCTCTTGGGTTCTGAGGGACAAACCTTTACAAAATGACCCCTCCCCCCACAACGAAAACAAACCTCTGACCTACGGCGGAACTTAGGAGGATTCACCCCTCTAGTGGTGCCCCCTATTTGCATTGGTTCGACTGGACCATAACAGACCGATCCCTGCCCTATAGAGGCCTCCGTAAAATTTAATAGTCTCTCCCTGAGTCGTCTGTCGATTCTTATGGACAGAGACATAGCAGCCTCAAGAGACCCAGGGACCTCGTATACCACCAGCGTGTCTTTTAATTTTTCAGACAACCCCTGGCAGAACTGACTCCTAAGGGCCGAGTCGTTCCATAACGTATCATTAGCCCACCTACGGAATTCGGAACAATATAGTTCAGCAGACCGGTTCTCTTGCCGAAGTCTACGTAGCTTAGACTCAGCCAGTGAGACCCTGTCCGGGTCATCATATACGAGACCCAGGGCTTCAAAAAACTCCTCCACTGTTTGTAAGGCCAGAGAGTCTGATGGTAGGGAGAAAACCCAAGCCTGCGGATCTCCTTGCAGGAGAGAAAATACAATTCCCACCCGTTGTTCCTCACCGCCGGAGGATCTAGGGCGTAACCTGAAGAACAATTTGCAAGCTTCTCTGAAGGTTACAAATTGGTCTCTCCCTCCAGAGAACCTATCAGGTAAGGTAAAGCCACTTTTGGCTCAGGAGTACCTTGGTTTCCCGTAGCAACGGTGGAACCCAAGGATTGCTGCTGCAGCACTGTTGCTTTTAATTCTGCCACTTCAAGGGATAACCCCTGTAATTGTTTCGCCAAAACCGAAACCGGATCCATAGTGGAACAGACAAAATACAAAGCAAAACAGCAAGCAGAAAAAAAAAGAAAAAAAAAAAGAAATGTCCCTTTTTTTTTTTTTTTTTTTTTTTTTTTAAAAGGCCAGATATACTGTCACGACTGCTATCCCAGCAGCAGTCGTGTCGCACCAGACGGAGGGGAAGGGGGACCCTTATCTACGGATGGGAATAGTATGGCCACCCCTGGCTAACCCTAAGCTGGCACCTGTCTGCCCTGATACCCTAGACGGGGTGTGAACCCGTGCGGCGAGCTGGATGCCTAAACCCTCAGTCACCCTAACAAGCCTAGAGTGGGGAAAGGCCGATGGGAGAACTAGTCACCATCACTCATGTCTAGGAGAACAGCAGGGGAAGACAGCAACAAACAAACTATAGCAGAGATAGACTTATCCAGTCACGAGCAGAGAAGGCGATCCCAATCACGACAGTCCACGCCGGACAAGAGCTCCACAGCAACACCATCAAACGATCTCCTTCAATGGTCAGAATAGAACTGGAAGTAAGGACTATATCTGGCAATGACTGCAAGTGAAACTGAAACTAATATAGTAGCTGGGAGTGGCAGACAGGACTCACCTGAGAAGGATGCCTACAAACTCCCAGTCAGGACAAAAAGGTTCACAAGGCAAAACCCAGATGACATACCCTGAACCACGGAGCAAACTCACAAGCTATCGCGAGTAGCAAGTCGCTGCGACCTTCTCCTCCCAGACCTGTCTGGATCAGTCACAGTCGTGACACATACCTGATGTTTTAAAGCACGTTATTCCAAACAATTTAGGAATGTTAGGTGATTTATGCCCTTTATGGATTAAAACCCGACTCTGCGTCAACTACGTTATTTTCCATGGGAGTTTTGCCATGGATCCCCCTCCGGCATGCCACAGTCCAGTTGTTAGTCCCCTTGAAACAACTTTTCCATCACTATTGTGGCCAGAAAGAGTCCCTGTGGGTTTTAAAATTCGCCTGCCTATTGAAGTCTATGGTGGTTCGCCCGGTTCGCCCGTTCACGAACATTTGTGAAAATTCGCATTTGCCGTTCGCGAACGGAAAATTTTATGTTCGCGACATCTCTATCCACCAGTTCCGCATGGGGTCCAGGCATGTTGCTATGTCTTCATGTTTGTATGTCCATCTGTGATCACCATGCACCCAATTCCACATGGGGTCCAGGCATGTTTCCATGTCTCGTCTTTGATCGTCATGCAACCAGTTCTGCATGGATTCCTGGCATGTTACTATATCTTCATGTTTTTTATAGCCTTCTGTGACCACCATGCACCTAGTTCTGCAAAGGGTCCAGGCATGTTTCTATGTTTACTGCACATACTGGTCTCCCTGTATATGCCATGCTCCCTGTATCCATTTCCTCTTGGGGTCCTGGCTGTGTATGTATGTCACTGAGTTTTTCCTGTCTGTCAGTGAGCGCCATGCTCCTTGTATCCAGTTCTGCATGGGTTCCAGAGGATGTGGCTTGTCTATATTCCTGTTATTTGGTCTGTGTCTGATCAGTGTCCTACAGTGTGTTGCATGTTGGTTTGGGTTCCTGTTTGTTTGCTTTTGTTTCTGGTTTTGTTACTTGCCTGGACCGTTGGTATTATGCACCAGCGTCTGTTTCCTTGCAGCTCACTACCACGTATACAGGACCATCCCAAGAGGTAGCAGTGAGGTCACTCCCCTGCGGCGAAGATCAGATCCCTGTATTATGGTCAAAGGGTGAAAACCAGGGGAGTACCAGAATAACGCCCTTAGGTTTTGGCCTGATCACTTGGCCCAGTGGTTCTACATCTGCCACTGTTTCCTGTTTGTCCTGGATTATTCTGGTTGCTTTTGGTTGGTGATTTTTTGTTGTTTGTATTTTCTGCGAACACTGGAGATTACTTGTTTGTGGAATGTTCAGGGGTTCTAGTTACCCTAGAACATGACATAGGCACATCTTTACTTCTTGTAATCTATCTCTCTGCATCTGATTGCCTTGAGATGGACAAAGCATGACAAGAAGGGGTAGACAGCACATTTAGTCAAAGGGAGAGACACCTAGTTGGAGAAAGTTTACAAATACTTTTTAAGAATGGAAACACACAAATTTGTGAAGCAAATAAATTGTAAAGTTGCTATATATCACATACAAGTTGTGTTCAAAATAATAGCAGTGTGATTAAAAAAGTGAATAAAGCTCAAAATCCTTCTAATAGCTTTTATTTCCATTCACACAAATGCATTGGAAACACTACACATTCTATTCCAAATCAAACCATGAAAAAAATATATATCAAATTTGTGTTGTTCCTCTAAAAAAAAATTAAGAAAAGTGAATATTAGATTGTTCAAAAAAATAGCAGTGTTTGTATTCTTCTTTACAAACTCAAACATTCACTATATAAACTGAAAAATGTTTGAAGATTTTGCTTTCCTTTGAATCACTTAACTAATATTTAGTTGTATAACCACTGTTTCTGAGAACTGCTGTACATCTGTGCTGCATGGAGTCAATCAACTTCTGGCACCTGTGAACAGGTATTCCAGCCCAGGATGATTGGACTACATTCCACAGTTCTTCACTATTTCTTGGTTTTGCCTCAGAAACAGCATTTTGGATGTCACCCCACAAGTTCTATTGAATTAAGATCCTGGGATTGGGCTGACCACTCCATAACATCAGTCTTGTTGGTGTGGAACCAAGATGTTGCACGTTTACTGGTGTGTTTGGGGTCGTTGTCTTGTTGGAACATTCATTTCAAGGGCATTTCCTCTTCAGCATAAGGCAGCATGACCTCTTCAAGTATTCTGATGTATTCAAACTAATCCATGATCCCTGGTATGCGATAAATAGGCCCAACACCTTAGTATGAGAAACATCCCAATATCATGATGCTTGCGCCACCATGCTTCACTGTCTTCACAGTGTACTGTGGCTTGAATTCAGAGTTTGGGGGTCGTCTGACAAATTGTCTCCGGCCACTAGACCCAAAAAGAACAATCTTACTTTCATCAGTCCACATGCGCCATTTCTCTTTAGGCCAGTCAATGTGCTCTTTGGCAAATTGTAACCTTCAGCACTTGTCTTTTTTTCAACAGTGGGACTTTGTGGGGGCTTCTTGCAGATAGCTTGGCTTCACATAAGCGTCACATAAGCGTCTTCTAATTGTAACAGGTAACTTTAGACCTTCTTTGATCTTCCTGGAGTCCTTGCCATTTAGGCTATTCTTCTCTCCATTCGAATGGTAGTTTTTCGCTTTCTTCCATGTCTTTCAGGTTTTGGTTGCCATTTTAAAGCATTTGCAATCATTTTAGCTGAGCAGCCTATCATTTTCTGCACTTCTTTAGGCTACTTTCACACTAGCGTTCGGAGCGGATCCGTCTGATGTTTCATCAGACGGATCCGCTCCGATAATGCAGACGTTCGCATCCGTTCAGAACGGATGCGTCTGCATTAAAACTTAGAAAATTTTCTAAGTGTGAAAGTTGTCTGAGCGGATCCGTTCAGACTTTACATTGAAAGTCAATGGGGAACGGATCCGCTTGAAGATTGAGCCATATTGTGTCATCTTCAAGCGGATCCGTCCCCATTGACTTACATTGTAAGTGTGGACGGATCCGCTCGCCTCCGCACGGCCAGGCGGACACCCGAACGCTGCAAGCAGCGTTCAGGTGTCCGCTCACTGAGCGGAGCGGAGGCTGAACGCTGGCAGGCGGATGCATTCTCAGTGGATCCGCCTCCACTGAGAATGCATTGGGGCCAGACGGATGCGTTCGGGGCCGCTCGTGAGCCCCTTCAAACGGTGCGCACGAGCGGACACCCGAACGCTAGTGTGAAAGTAGCCTTATATGTTTTCCCCTCTCCAATAAACTTTTTAATCAAGGTACGCTGTTCTTCTGAACAATGTCTGGAATGACCAATTTTCCTGCCTTCCTTCCTTAAATAAGGGCTATAATTGCCACCTGTTTTTCAAAGAATGAATGACCTCACTCATTGAACTCCACACTGCTATTATTTTGAACACGTCCGTTTCAATAAGTGATTGAATTACAGACAATCAGCAGCATGCATGTCATGACTGTTGGGTCTGTTAGGTGTCTATTACTCTACTACACCTGCTAGTAAATTATTTGCCATGTAGAAATATCATTTCTACCAAAAACAGTGATTGATCAGGTTAGTGATGTCTGACTGCTATTATTTTGAACACAACTGTATACTGTGACATCAGTGCAAGTTGGGTGAAAAGTTAGTGTCCACTTAAGGGCAGTGATCAAGTAAATTTTACATTCCTTATGTGCCAAAGGTAGTGTAGTTTATATTACATTCCCTGAGAAGGGGCGTATGTGGTAATTTCACTGGTGGCAATGAACTAACAAACAATGCTGGCATATTAGACACATTTTCCTTAACCCCTTGGCACACCAAGATATATGTTTACCTTGCAGTTGAGCAGCTGTTTGACCAATTGCAAGTATAGTAGGTGCTATTAATGGAATCTTCTGATCCTTATTCGATGGAATGCCTTTCATTTCCAGTGAATCTTTAATTTTGAGACTATAGCAAGATGAAAGATATTATCCAGAATTTACATATTAATGACTTATCCTCATGTCACCAGCCAGTCAGCTGTTTGAGGAGGCCACATTGCTCCAGTGAGCACGGCCACCTTCTCGCAGGTTTACCAAGCACAGCACTATACATTGCAAAGCAGGTGTGCTTGGTATTGCAGCTCAGCCTCCTGAGCTGGGCCTAGGTCATGTGGCTGATGGATGTGACATCAAATGTCCTAGGAAAAGACCAAATCACTTGTTATATTCTATATCCTATATTGACGACCTATTCTAGGTCATTAAAGTGTAAATCCCAGAGAACCCCTTTAACTCTCAGAAACTGCCAAGAAATTTCACAAATGAAAAACATCTTGTTCTGAAATAATGAAACAGTGAAACAATAGTATACCTAATATTTCAACAGCATTGTGTTGTGATACCTAATATTGCGAGGTTTAAATAGATATTTACAAAATGAAATAATAGAGATTCATTCATGGATAACATAAAATAGGAGTTATGATTAATTGACTGCCATGTTGCTTTAATTGTGGATGTCAGTAAGTATTAAGATGTTGGAGGGGGTAGAGCTGAAGCCATTGATTTGAGTAGAACAAAGAACAGCTAGGAGAACTCATTTCTTTCCCATGTAAAATATTGCAGATATGCAATGAAGTGTTTATGTTAATGATATGATCATCCATTGTATCTGTCATTGAAATGCATATGAGAAGGTAGCACATTTGCATGCAATTAAAAGCAGACATGGAGGGCATCTGATTATTATCATATGGAAAACATGTTGAGTTGTAAAATGTTTTTGTGCCAGCTTCAAGCTTTAAGTAATTGCCATTTTCCTGTGATTAATGGCCTCAATCTTAAAGAAGCTGTATTAATGTGGCGGGTCTGTCACCACTGTGCCCATTTTTAACCCCTGATATTGCACTGTAGCTCTCCTAATGACATTTGCAAATATACCTTTTCGTCCTGATCCCTCCTCTTTTGGCCCCAAAAAAACAGGTTTAAATATACGGTATAAATAAAGATAAAAAAGCCCAAGGGGCTGTACTTATCACCAAAGGAACCCAGCGTCAGCAGTATGTAGCTCATGAAGGAATTCATGGGTTGTGAGCTGGCTTGGTGGGTATATAAGCTGCTCAATAGGCTGTCTACACACATAACCCTCGTTGCTGTCATGGGTAAAAGAGGTGATTTTTCAGAGTTGCAAAAAGGGATGATTATTGGCTTTCAGGTCAAGGATGGCAGTATTTCTGAAGCTGCTCAGTTTTTGATCTGTGGTGAAAGTGTATTGTGAGTGGACAAATAACTCCATTGTGAATAAGTGACATGGAAACTGCGGAGCACCATATGCCACTGATGTGAGTGGTGAACATTTTAAAAAAATCTGTGTGTTTTTACATTAGTTTACAAAGTATATCTGATAGATATTGCTAGAGATGATCGATTTCTGTATACTAAAGCTAATAAATAATGAATATTGATTTATTTTATATTTACTGTTACAGACAATGTGAAAAACAAGGGAAAACAATGTTGTTGTAACTTAACTTTTTTTTAAATAGTAGTGTGAAAAACACAGTATCAATACATTATTTATATGATAGCCAAGAACAAGTGTGATCACGTTAATAAAATATGATTTGATAAATATTTGCATAAACTATGGTTTGGTATGGTAAGCATATGTGATATATAGTAGGTAATATAATATGACAGCTTCTAGTATTTACCCAGATTATAAATATTTTGCAAGGGTAGTATATTATATGCATTAGTGATTGATAGCAGTTTTCTGTATTATTTGCTACATTAGTATATGTTTCGATGATATAGATTTGTACAGCAGAGTATTCCTGATATGTTCTGCTCAGATGTACACTAGACATTCCGTAGTATCCAATGTGTCTCGATCAGCCATGCATGGGATTAATTGTGATGTTTAGATGATAAGTCAACACATGGCTCTGTGATGGCATCTCTGAGTCACTCAGTGGCACTGGCAGCTAGGATATCTAAGAATGAACCCTGCTATATATGCCTATTGTATCTGCTGGTGGATTAACCCTTTCTATGTCGCGATCAGCGCTGACCGTGACATAGAAGGGATTAGAGGCGGGTGAGGGAGCCCATCGAGTCCCCGCGCTGCTGTGGCGGGGACACGATGGGTGAGAAGGCAGCCCGATGCCATTAAGAGGCTTCCCAATGCCCTGCATGGCATCGGGACCTGCCTTCTACGGGTGCCTAGGAGATCCAGCCTCAGGCTGGGTCTCCTAGGATAGGGCTTCTCAACTCCAGTCCTCAGGGCTCACCTGCCAGTCATGTTTTCAGGATTTCTTTAGTATTGAGCAGGTGATATAAATATTGTCAGTGCACCAGGACTTACCACAGGTGTTCATTCTGTGGTATATTCTCAAATCATGACCAGAAGGTGGGCCCTGAGGACTGGAGTTGAGGAACACTGTCCTAGGAAACCTGTTAGTGTATTACTCAGTGTAATAGCCTAACAGGCATCGCATTACAATACAGATGTATTGTAATGCATTGCAGATGGGATCAGACCCCCAAAAGTAAAGTCCCAGAGTGGGACCGAAAAATAAAAAAGTCAAAAATATATATTTTTATTAAAAAAATAATGTTTCAAGAAAAAAACAATAAAAATGCCCCTATCCCCTGATTTTATATAAAAAATAAAATAAAAATGAAAACACACACATAATAGGTATCGTCGCGTCCGTAATGACCGGCTCTATAAATATATCACATGAACCACCCCGTCCGATAAACACTGTAGAAAAAAAATATATATTTAAAAAAAAAAGCCATTTTTGTCACCTTAAATCACAAAAAGTGCAAAAAACTATAGCTCTTAGAACATGGAGACACTAAAACATAATTTTTTGGGATTCAAAAATGCAATTATTGTGTAAAAGTGAAATAAAAAAAGAATAAATATTAGGTATTGTCGCGTCCGTAACAACCACTCTATACAAATATCACATGAATTAACCCCTCAGGTGAACACAGTAAAAAAATAAAATAAAAAGTTTGTCACATTACATCACAAAAATTGCAACACCAAGCGATCAAAAAGGCGTATGCCCCCCCAAATAGTGCTAATAAAACCGTCACCTCATCCCGCAAAAAATGAGACCCTACCGAAAACAATCGCCCAAAAAAAATAAAAAACTATGACTCTCAGACAATGGAGACAATAAAAAAATGCTATTATTGTGTTAAAGTGAAATAAAAAAAAAAGTTGATATGTTAGATATTGCCGTGTCCATAACAACCTGCTCTATAAAAATATTACATGGCCTAACTCCTCATGTGAACACCGTAAATAAAATAACATAAAAACAGTGCCAAAAAAGCAATTTTTTGTCGCTTAACATCATTTAAAGTGCAACACCAAGAAATCAAAAAGGCATATGCCCCACAAAATAGAACCAATCAAGCCGTCATCTTATCCTGCAAAAAATGAGCCCCTACCTAAAACAATCGCTCAAAAAATAAAAAAACTATGACTCTCAGACTATAGAGACACTAAAACATCATTTTTTTGTTTCAAAAATGCTATTATTGTGTAAACCTTAAATAAATAAATAAGAAAAAGTATACATATTAGGTATTGCCACGTCCGTAACGACCTGATCTATAAAAATATCACATGACCTAACCCTTCAGGTGAATGCTATAAAAAAAATATAAATAAAAACTGTGCCAAAACAAAAACATTTTTTGATCACCTTGCCTCAAAGTGTAATAATGAATGATCAGAAAATCAAATGTACCCAAAAATGGTACCAATAAAAATGTAAACGCTTCCTGCAAAAAATGAGCCCCTGCACAAGACGATTGGCAGAAAAATGAAAAAAAATTGGTGTTCAGAAAATGGAGACACAAACTTTTTTTTTTCAAAAATGCTTTGTTATGTAAAAATGAAACAAAAAAACAAAAAAAGTTGTAAAAAAATAAAATAAAAACAGTGCCAAAACAGTCATTTTTTGGTTACCTTGCCTCACAAAAAACTTAATATACAGAGATTAAAATTCATATGTACCCCAAAGTAGTACCAACCTTATCCCCTAGTTTCCAAAATGGGATCACTTTTGGGAGTTTCTAATGTAGGGGTGCATCAGGGGGGCTTCAAATGGGACATGGTGTCTAAAAACCAGTCCAGCAAAATCTGCCTTCCAAAAACCATGAGGCAGTCCTTTCCTTCTGCGCCCTGCCATGTGCCCTTACATCAGTTTACAACCACATGTGTAATAAATGTTGAGTTTTGTTTTCCTGTTAACCCTCGATGTGTTAGAGAAAAAAATGGATTAAAATGGAAAATCTGCCAAAAAAAGTGAAATTTATACATTTTATCTCCATTTTCCTTTAATTCTTGTGGAACACCTAAAGGGTTAACAAAGTTTGTAAAATAAGTTTTGTGTAACTTGAGGGGTGTAGTTTCCACAATGGGGTCATTTATGGGGGGTTTCTATTATGTAAGTCCCACAAAGTGACTTCAGACATGAACTGGTCCTTAAAAAGTGGGTTTTGAAAATTTTCTTAAATCTTTTTAAAATTGCTTCTAAAATTCTAAGCCTTCTAAACATCCCCAAAAAATAAAATGACATTTACAAATTATGCAAACATAAAGTAGACGTATGGGGAATGTTAAGTAATAAATATTTTATGAGGTATCACTTTCTGTTTGAAAAGCAGAGAAATAGAAATTTAGAAAATTGTGATTATTGACTCAAATTTATGACTGTCATAAAGTACAATGTGTCACGAGAAAACATTCTCAGAATGGCTTGGATAAGTTCCAAAGTTATTACCACATAAAGTGACACATGTCAGATTTGCAAAAAATGGCCTGGGCAGGAAGGTGAAAACTGGCCTTGGGTAGAAAGGGTTAAAAGATCCAAAGGACATTCTTTATTTGTGGAGGAAAGGCTATTTAGACATTAATACAGGAAAGGGTTTGTTGAGTCACCTATGTCAGCCTCTGCCCTGCCCTCCTGTGTGGGCATGATAGATGTGCTACTAACCAGGCTGTTGTCTCCATGCTTCTGCCTTTTGTTCCAGCCTCTGTCTATCTCCTTAGGGTGCACATGCTCACCTCTGGCCTCTTAAGGGGTAAGTATGCATGTTTCTAAATCCTTTACCATGGGTCCCTGAGTATTTAAGGAACCCTCTGCAGGCAAAGGGTGCCTGAGCTTTAAATACCCTGGTGACCAACAAAGGTGTTCTGTTTATCTTGTGCTATTGCTATTTACCTGTGTTTATCCTGCATTTGTTCCTTATTGTGCTTCAGCTTCTACCTGCCCTGACAGTGTATTCCAGCACTTTCAGTTTCAGTTAACTCTGTCCAACTGCCTTGCCTGTGTTCCTGCCAAGTATCCAGCCATCATGTCTCGTCTGTATGTTCACTATAACCCTGCCTTCCTATCGAGTGCCTCCTACCATCTACTGTATGCTTCACGTGTGCTGTCTGGATCTTAGAAACCTGCATTCAAGCGTTAGTGACAAACTATACCTGTGCTTTCGCTGCATTTGTAGTGCACTTTCTGTATCCTGAGCTTCTGGTGCTAGTCCCAGAGTCCCTGACATCTGTGGATCAGCTGCCAACTACACTGAGACTATCCCAGGAGCTAGCAGTCAAGTTGCTTCCCTGCAGTTAAGGCTAGATGCCTTTACAGAAACTAAAGGTGAATACCAGGGGACAGTCAGAATAAAGCTCTTAGGGTTTAGCCCAAAGCCAAACCAGTTAGTTGGTACAGTGGGTTCACACTTGCTAATCTGCGTAACTGGGTTCTTTAAAGAAAAGAGTGGTCAAACTATGGAACATCCTATCCCAAGTAGTAATGGCAAATACTATGTCAGAATAAAAAAAAAGACCTAGATGCTCAGCTATACACAAATGGCATTGATAGAATTAACCTAACAATATAAATATTTTGATGTGATAAAAACAGAATTTGATGGTTTTGTGTCTTTGTCCAACCTATGTTACTGTATAACTATGTAATACCTGACATGTTTCACAGCTTTTTCTAGGTACCTAGATACAGTATAAGAAAGCACATGTACAACTCAACAACCGCAGGTTTCGCTAGTACTATTTCTGTTGGTTCTTCAGGGCAACCTTCAAGGCTACTTTCACACTAGAGGCAGGATGGATCTGACAGGCTGTTCACCCTGTTGGATCCGTCCTGCCGCTATTTCGCCGTGCTGCTGAACTGCCGCTCCGTCCCCATTGACTATAATGACGACGGGGGGTTGAGCTCCGGCGCAGCACGGAAGAGCACGGCGAGAGGCCGCCAGACTAAAAGTACTGCATGTTTGACTTTTTAGTCCGGCGACCTCTCACAGCGCACTGCCGTGCTGCGCCGGATCTCTGCCCCTTCCCCATTATAGTCAATTGGGACGAAGCGGCAGTTTAGCGGCACAGCGAAATAGCGAAATAGGGTGAACAGCCTGTCGGACTCAAAGTTCTGGAAATTAGAAAAGGGAATTTTTAAATAAACGATACTTATATATTACGGAGGAGGAGGATGAAAAGGGAGGTGACCGCACATGTCTATGATTTTCTCATTTCTATAGGAGTTATGGAAACAGTCAAACTATTCTTGACTCTTTCCATAAAGGTCCATAACATAATCTCTTCATTCATTTTGGAGATCTACAAAGAAAAAGAACAACACTGTAAAACACTGTAAAGCAAAACATGCAATGCAACAGCTCTCTGCAAACCAAATAAAGTACAAAAATGCACAATAATTGCAAGTGCTATACTAATAAATTAGAGATGCTTGGCAAATCATTTTGTACAAAATTATTTGAGCCCGTCTGCCGGGCTTTTGTACAAAACGATTTGCCAAGCATCTCTAACTTATTAGTATAGCACTTGCAATTATTATGCAATTTTGTACTTTATTTGGTTTGCAGAGAGCTGTTGCATTGCATGTTTTGTTTTACAATTTTGGAGATCTAGTTTTATGAAATATATTAATAAAAGCCAGCCACAAATACATCTGTAGAAAAAGTCTAATGTGTGCCTGATATCATGTGCAATACTTTCATGCTGTCAAGGGCCATATGTGAGGTTTCCACAATTTTGAGTTGTTGACCACTCATATTGAAATTAATGGCAACTAATGTTTAGTTACTCTAAAAGTATTTATTCATAAGTAGTAGAAACGGTATAGACATTGCAACCTGTCTTAAATAGAATAACACACTGTGTATTGATGGGGGGAAAAAACTTTTTAATCATTGCTAAAAAGGCTATCTCTGATGTCTGCACCAGGTCACCACAGAAGTGGTTAGGCAAAAATATTTTATTCCTTTTTCATCTAACTCTACCCCAAAAATAGTAACGCCACACATTAAAGTACAAACACAGCATCTTTATTAATCAATATAAAAGACAATAATGACAGTAATACAATGCATGGAGTGTTGGAATGTAGAACAAAGACTCCACCACAAACAAATGAACAAGTGGTCAAAAAATAATAAATAGGTGTATAGCCACAAGATAACAATATCATATACCAAAGTTTCTAAAGCACATGGTGCATTTGGCTTGCAGACCTAGCAAAGGTTCTACAAGGGGAATAACAAGTATTATCAGCAGGGTGATCACCAAAAGGTGAAACCACACTATATATAAATTATTAAGCTTGTTTTGAAAACCCCATTATTCACATTTGCAACAATTGCCTGTAGCACAAAAAACAACAACCATGTGCAAGTAGCAAAATGTAAACTGATGGCCCTAACTAGCAATACAAGCCAATCTACCTCTACAAACAATCAGCAAGTGGTACAATGCAATCACTACAATATGAACTGACCAATTTAGGGAGAGCCAGAGACCCGACGTACGTTTCGCTGGTCTGCTTCTTATTCTTTTCAAGACCCAACAACTTAATGCCGCATTTTAGAGAAATATTGAATAGATGCTGCCATAGAGAATCATGAAAAGCATCACCAATGTATGGCTAGGCTTCCAACCCTTACTGATATCAATACAATAAGACAGTTCTGGGGTTAGAAAACTGAGTGATTCTCCCATGATAACAAGTGTGTTGCCCTATGTCATAAGATAAGATGCCTTTATTGTCACTGTACAATACAATGTAATACAATGTACAATACAATGAAATGTTGTTTGGAGCAATCCTAGATGCCATGGACAGAGGATCATCTCAGGAGTCACACGTCTGTTGGCTAGCTCTGAAAATGAATGTATCTTCCAACATTTCAAAGTCACTTTCACTGCAGCAGAAATTGACTAATAGAATATTATGAGGTTAAAATGAGAATTCCACATTAGTTTCTTTATTTCATTTTTATTTAATTTTAGTCTGTAAAATACAACTGTGAATTTTTTCTGTTTATTGCTAGTATATCTGGTTTGGTGCTATCATTTACTAATAATGCACTATTGCTATACACAGTCCTATTTATAACCATATTCACTGCAGTGTCCTGCTATTAAAAAGGAATAATGACTCAAACACCATGCATGAAGGTCAGCAAGGCAGAGTTTAATACACACAGCCAACAAAACAAATTCGGTATGGTGGTCAGGTCCCAGCAATCAAAGAAACAACCTTGTGCTCAGCAGTGCCCAGTGAAGCATGGAATGATCCTGGATAGTTGACTCATTTTTGGCATTCACTGTATGTTTCCTAAAAGCCATTTAACAAGCATTAGGACACCATGTGGATGTAAAAGAGATTATTATCTCTTATTTTGGAGGTTTTTTATGCAAATTTGATTGTTGGGAAATTTTATACATTGATACTGTTGTGTACAGCTTTCTTTTGTACTAGGTGCTTACAAGTTTCATTATACAGTACAATGGATGGAGTATGCTATATTTAGCATTAGCTCTGTCTTTAAAATTATACATTCCTAATACCTCATAAAGTTATACACACATAACATAGATATACAGTATGTAACAATAACAGTAATTGATAATAATGCCTGCTTTCCTAAGTGCAAGTTATTTGATTCTGAGATTGTTAGAGTACAGTCCACCTCCTGATGACTTAGCAAACTCAGTAGTCCTGAACCTGGTTATAGCATCTTTGTAAAATTAGAATTTTGATAAAATATGGTTATCAGCCTTATAAACACATACAAAATAAGCTGGTGCAAAGTAATAAGGTTTGATAAGTTCTATAAATAAAAACACTAGTAAGACACAGTAGCTAAATAATAACATGGATATAAAATGAATTAAACACCATATAAACTGTAGGCAGCCTATCACCATTTGAGATGCACCACAAATAAACATACGGTACTATTGTGCATTGCCTTTAGCTTGTATCTCCTAGATATAATAGACAAGTGGCCTATGAATTTTACTTGCCTTATAGATTCTATTTACTGGAATACCAAGGGCTGGTAATTTATCATTAGGCTGTCTAGACATCATAATTCAGTTTTGTTCTAGTAATTTTGGTCACTTGTCTATAATATCTAGGAGACACAAGCTAAAGGCACCAATTTTTGTGATGCATGCCAAAGAGTGATAGGCTGCCTACAGTCTTTATGCTGTTTAATTTATATCTAAGTTATTATGTATCTATTATGTTTTATTGTTATTTTATTTATACAAATGATTAAACCTCATTACTTTGTGATAGATTCATTTGTATGTGTCTTGAGAGCCGATAACAGTATCTTATCTCATATCCTCTGTCCCTTGGCTATAGGGGCAATATCAATGCAGTCAACGCATACACTTTGTTGCTGATTTGTGTGGGTTACTTATATATCTACTGTATTATTTACAAACTGTGAATTTTGTTGTGATGGCTAACAGAAAATACAGAACAGCAAGCATGCAAGCACTTTAAGTACAAACACAGTATTTGACGCATACTTGTTATTTCCAGTGACTATTCAGAATAAGCTGTCATGTATCTGTACGGGAGGAATAATACTGTAGCTAACCATTAGTTGACTTAAATTCTACAATTTTTTCCCACTGTAGGCTCCATTTAAAAAAAATTGTGAGTTAGTGGGCAGGGGCTAGCTGTGATGGTGCCTCTCAAACACAGCACACACAGATGAGATCCTGCTCACCTATGTCTCTATAAAGTTACTTTTACAGCTATGGTGAAAATATCCAGCCAGATGTCCCAGTAGAGAACAGCTTTATAGAGTTCATAGGATCTGGTATTGCCAGATTCTACAGTTCACTGCTAGATCTACATTGACTATATTGGGATCCTGTGGTAATCCAGTGTTATGCCCCACTCTGACGATGTGCGGAGGTCGGCCAGGATAGCAGCACGAGTTTAGTGTTTGTTTTGGAGCCGTGCTGGATCCGCCTCTCATCAAGTGCACTGGGTGGGGTTATTAGTTTAAATAGTACACCAGCCCAGTGCTCTGGGCGGATTATACTAATCATTGTGGTCTTGGAAGCTAGGAAGGAAGGTTGGCTGTCTGTTCCAGCTCAGGAAGATAAGTGTTATTTCAAGTTTGGTTGTTTTGTGTCATCTATCCCATCCAGGTTCTGTGCGAGCAGGCTGCTCCTATTTCCCCACTTCACCATCTCAGGGAATTCAGGGTTTTGTCAGCCCAGGCACGGGGACACCTCATACCTACCTTAAAGGTCTGTAGGTGGGCTGAGCAGTGCAGGGAAAGAGTTCAGGGATTAGCTAGGAGGTGACTCTTCCCCTTTCTCTCGCCCAGAGCTTGGTTGGTGCGTTATCTGTTAGACTGAGTGCACGCCCGCCGTGACATCCAGCCATTTTCTGGCATAAATTCTTCCTGGCAAATACCAAGCAATTTTTGTCCATCCAACACCTGAAATTTATACTGGAACAGCCCGAAAAACAGTCCTCAGCAGCAGCAACAACCTACAGGATATTGTATAGTAGTAGTAGTAGTAGTGATCAGCATTTCTGTAAATTCAGCACTGGGGTGAGATAGAAAACTTACTAGTGGTAGCAGCAGCACTTCCTCTCTGTGTGTCTGTTGTCCCTCTGTCTCCCCTTAACAGCTTACTCTTCCTTCTTCACCCTGCCTTCTCCATAGAATTCTATGGGTCACAGATGTAACCTGATATGTCATTGAGCTAATAATCTGTCTTGTCTCTAAAGACAGATGTTAGCAGTAAATTAAGGGTTAATTATCATTTCAGGATGCAGGAGTGGGGGAGACTCAGTGGCTCATAAGTGGAGAAAGTGGAATATGTTTTAAACAAAAATCCTGAAATATTGATTTATGCACCTGTTTAATATACTACTTCTGTAGTGGTATAACACAATCAACCCTATTTTAAATCGTGTGGGCACCATTCACTTTAAATTTGTAGCACTGTGTCTCTGCATCGTGTGTAACATATTTATATTAATACAGTATATAGCTGTCTCAAGTGTACTCCAGTCCCCCAGTGGCGTACAAACTGACGTATTTGTGTGTGAAATGACCCATACAGTTTCATGCTGAACTATAAAATGTCTTCATACCTTTACTTCATCAGATATGTTTGAGTAGATCAATTATATCCCTGAATACAAAAAATGGATTACATCAGATGGGAATTTAGAAAAGGATATCAAAGGGGCTATATGTTACATATTTTATTGTGAGTGCCTAGAAATAAAGCCCAAGGAACATTGAATTCATGGGCTATTCTAACAGGCCTTAACCATAGACATTCTAATCTAGCGGTGATTGAATGCATTATAGGGCAATTTCATGGTACATGAAATAGAGTTTGTATAAAAATGATCTGTGTTTAAATTGATAGTGCAGGTCAGATATCAACAATCACAATTGGATGCTTTTATGCTGCAGCAATATTAACAGTGATTTTGACTAGCCATGTCTAAAGCAAATCTATAGCATTTTTCCATTTCGTCAGTTTAGTAAATGTCACTTTGCAAACTGCTCTGAAACGGCACTTGTTTTCTTTGCAATATGACAGGCAGTCTGTGTAGTGCATCACCGGGGATATGTTCTGAATAGCAAATGTGAAGTCACTTACTCTGATTAGGCACCACAGCATAATACAACATATGTCCTGCTATAAATCCTGAATCAGGTACTTCTCCTCCAGGTTGTTGTTATTGGGCGAGCATAAATAACACGCTTGCTCTGTCTATTATTTCTACTTATTTAGCATAAATAAGTTTTCTGGCAACTGTGTTAGTTGTAAAAAATGAGCTTATCAGGTATTTGTACATTTGACACTAATCTCTTTCTGCCACAAAATTATTGTTTGTAACCAGCAGGGAAAAACACTGACTACTAAATTTCTGTATGTAGGGAATGAAGCTGATTATGGAAAAGCTTGTTTGCCGCATGCTGAATGTGAGAATTTATTTATTCTTTTTTTTGCCATGTAGTTTTTTCAGTTACACCCAAAGTCTTCAGTCTATAGAACTAAAGCTTATAAAGAGAGCTGCTAATATTCTTCACGCATATGTACGTATATGAATATGAAGGCTTTCAGAACAGGATACAAAGAAACAATCAATGCGGACTTCCTATCTATGATCCTACTGAAGAATTCTAAAATTTGCCCATTCCCAGCCTGAAATAGATAAAGCATGCCTAACTTTTTGTGAATAATTATTATTCCCATAAAATGTTTAGGCACAGGGTATTTTAACTTATAGAGATGCGGGAACTTCTTAAAATTTGATTCTGGACAGAATTTCAGGCTTAGTTGGATGGACAAATGTTTTTTTTTTTTTTTTCAGCCTTATAAACTATGTTACTAATTGACTATCGACCCAAATTCAAAGTGCTCTGATTGCCTGGAAAACTCTTTGTGTCATAGTCTCTCGTCATGAATCGCAGTAATTGTGGTATACCCAGGCCACTCTGCCTAATCATATGCATACCACTTGGTGGCCCAATCTCACTGTGAAGGCTTTGAACTTTAACTGCAGGTACAGTACAGGTACAGTGCAGGGAGAGGGTATCACTGTGTGCATTACATTCTATTGCACCAACAATCATATTTAATTTGTTCTGTGGGTACTGTGCCATCAGTATTACAGGCAGTTGCAATTTATCGCTATCTACATCACTGTGCACGTCACCAAGATTCATAGCTAATCCCATCTGTTAGCTGTGGAATTACTGTGCGTCAGTATTACAGGTCAATAATAGCGTCAGGTCTAATTTATCACCGTGGACTTAACCATGCAGTGCCCCAAGATTGCAGTAGTGGCCCCATGACAGAATGGAGACAGTGGCAGCAACAACAGCAGTGGCAATAACCATAACAATAGTGGCCCCATGACAGAATGGGGGGGGGGCAGCAGCAGTGGCAGTAAGGCTACGTTAACATGACTGTTTATGTTTCCGTTTTTCTGATCTGTCAGAAGAACATTAGTTAAAAAAAACAAAAAACAATCCTGTATTTTGAGCATTCATAATGCCTCTTTGAGATGGTCAGTATTTTGTCAGTGTTTTGCATCAGTATTTAAACAGTAATTGTAAGAAAAAAACAGGAATGGGTCCAACACAGAATTAAAATGTAGTCAAATTATATGCATCTCATCTATGTTTTGGACCCACTCCTGCTTTTGGTTTACAAATCTGATCAAATACTGATGCAAAACACTGGCCAAACACTGACAAAAAAAACGTATTAGCTACGATGAATGTGAGTCGAGTTGATGGAGTGATATGTGTGGTTCATTTCAATAACCAACGACACTCCGCACGTATGGCAATAATCCAGATGCCATGTTTGGTCCATAACCCTAATACAACTCTTGATTGTAGAAAATAAAAGTAGACGGTACTCACCACTGTCAGAAGTTTCTTCTTTATTCCTCCATAGAGGTACAAAAATACATAGGGCACACATGTCTCGGAACGCTAGACTGTAGCCATGGCCGTTTCGTACAACCGCGCTTCTTCCGGTTAGCTGAGCAAGTTGTCTGGTCTTTTGGCTGAGCACCTCTAACACTGTGTGTGACTGGGTATCGGAGAACATCCCATCGCGTGAGGAGTGACCGAGCAGTGCTGCCCGTTCTTTTTTATTTCTTTCTTTGTATGTGATTAACCCTAATACATGTTGAAAGCAAAATACCATTAAGATAATAGTAAGGAGTGATCCTAGTAGGGCTAAAATGATTACTCGATTGAATCGAGCAATTCAGCACAAAAAAATCCTCAATGCAAATTTTTTGCATGGAGTATTCGTTTGTGTCATGTGACCACGGAGCAGGATTGAAGCATTTGCTATTACTCACCGCTCCGTGGTCACCCACCGGCCCGCAACACGCTGCACTGTGTCCTGACACATAGCCGTGTGTCTACTCTTTGCAAACAGGTGCAGGTTACCCTCTTAACGTCATTCATCGTGGGGATCTGGGATTGTAATACTGGAGCAGACTAATTTATTTGGCCAAAAAACTAATTTATTTGCTATAAGACTAATGTTTTCGCTAAAAAAAAATATTTTTAAGATAAAAGAATAATTTTTCAAAGAAAAATTAACATCAACTTGTGGACAACTCTTCTGTGTGCAAAATAAATTTATTTTCACTGCCCAAATGGTGTTAAATAAGACCACTCTGTAACACTAAATCACAGTAACTGTTTGGCAAATAGAAGCAGTTAAATATCAATGTGAAGATGCCACAGACAGTAGAATAAGTCAGGAGTATCACCCCAATTTGTGAATCAGGGCATAATTGAACTTTTTTTCTATTATTCAATGTGGACATGCCACAAACAGTTTAATGAGACAGGCGTATTGCCCCTATTTCTGAATCAGGGCCTAATAGAATTGCTTATTTATCAATCAATGTGGACACACCACAAACAGTAGAATGAGACAGTTGTATCACCCCCAACTTGTGAATCAGGGCCTAATAGAATTGCTTATCGATTAACCAACGTGTCTATCTATAACAGAACAGAACAAGTATGATTGGTGCAGCAGATGTACTAAATAAACACGGCAATTTATTACACTGCCTGTTGACGCTGAGTCTGATGCACAGTAAGTCTATGTATAACAGAACAGATTAACCCCTTTAGGACCCTGCCATATTTCACCTTAAGGACCAGGCCATTTTTAGCAAATCTGGCATGTGTCAATTTATGTGGTGATAACTTTAAAACGCTTTTACTTATCCAGGCCATTCTGAGAATGTTTTCTCATCACATATTGTACTTCATGACAGTGGTAAATTTGAGTCAAAATATTTTATTTTTATTTATAAAAAAATACCAAATTTACAAAAAAATTTGGAAAAATTAGCAAATTTACAAATTTATATTTCTCTACTTTCAGAGGCGTAGCTAGAAATGACTGGGCCCCATAGTAAAAAAAAAATGTATGTGCCCCCTTCCCCCCGAATCTCCCACCCCCACATACCTCTCAGACCTCGCCACCACATCCGCAGCAACTCATGCACTTGTGACGGTTACGCGTAGGACTGAGCACAGACAGTTGGTCAGTGGCAACGCATTGTAGCAAATGTATGACTCTAAATGTCTGTGTATTAAAGAAGATTTCTAAATTGTACAGGGATCTGTAACACAAGAAGGTGAAAATGCATATAGTGGGGTGTGTATGTGTATTAGACAGAAGGTAGGGATATGTACTGTATCTTGTGTAGTTTGGGAATTAGGGAGAGTAAGGGGTATATATCTAGTGCTGATACACGTGTAGGTGAAGAGCGGCTCTGTATCAGCACTAGATATATACCCTTACTCTCCCTAATACCCAAACTACACAAGATACATATTGCTACCTTCTGTCTAATACACATACACACCCCACGATATGTACTTTCACCTTCTTGTGTTACAGACCCCTCAGATAGGATTAGGTGGCTGTGTCTTCGCCAATGCCATTAACCATTACCACACCACACTATTAAATAATGCACCTGCACCTGCCAGGCTTGAGCAGGTATATATGTGAATAGGGATTAGGGAAGATGCTGAGATCAGGCTGTACCTCACACACACAGATGAAATAACTTCAGTCTCCACTTGTCCACTACACTAGTCACCAGTTACAGTAGAAAGAAAAGGATCCAGCACCAGTTGTGAAAGTTTTTCAGTCCTGGTCTTTATTTAACCAGATTTCAAAAATGTACAAATACAGTGGCACCTGTTCCCACTTTTCCCCTATTTACGCATTTCGAACACTTCTGTTCTTAGTCATAATTATGACTAAGAACAGAAGTGTTCGAAACGCGTAAATCGGGGAAGAGTGGGAACAGGTGCCACTGTATTTGTACATTTTTGAAATCTGGTGAAATAAAGACCGGGACCGAAAAACTTTCACAAATGGTGCTGGATCCTTTTCTTTCTACACGTGGATGTTCATCAGGACTGGCTTGGGTCTGTTCCGTGCACCTATCTGCAGGATTGATGCGGGTGAGCTGGATTTCACGATTTTTACTTCCAGTTACAGTACTCCACGTCTCCACTGACTGACGCTGCCACCTGCCGCTTCGGTCGGACACACCCTGCAACAGTGACAGACTCAGTCCCACTCCCCAGCCAGTCCTCGCCACTTAAACTGACCGACACCGAACCATACCGTACTACGCGTGCCGCCAAGCCAGCCACCCACTACATTACTATGGCTGCTATGGCGATCCCTACGACACTGTCTACTTTTAAAATAGATAATAATGCCTCCAAAAATAGTTAATACTTTACATTTACCATATGTCTACTTCATGTTTGGATCATTTTGAAAGTGACATTTTATTTTTTTGGCGACGTTAGAAGGCTTAGAAGTTTAGAAGCAAATCTTAACATTTTTAAGAAAATTTCCAAAACCCAATTTTTTAAGGACCAGTTCAGTTATGATGTCAATTAGTGTGGCTTACATATTAAAAACCACCCATCAATCACCCCATTTTAGAAACTACACTCCCAAGCTACACCCCATGCACAGTCTGTGTCACGACCGCTATCCCAGCAGCAGTCGTGTCGCACCAGACGGAGGGGAAGGGGGACCCTTATCTACGGATAGGAAATAGAATGGCCACCCCTGACTAACCCTAAGCTGGCACCTGTCTGCCCTGATACCCTAGATGGGGTGTGAACCCGTGCGGCGAGCAGGATGCCTAAACCCTCAGTCGCCCTAACAAGACTGGACTGGGGAAAGGCCGATGGGAGCGCTAGTCACCATCACTCACGTCTAGGAAAACAACAGGGGAAGACAGCAACAAACAAACAACAGCAGAGATAGACTTATCCAGTCACGAGCAGAGAAGGCGATCCCAAACACGACAGTCCACGCCGGACAAGAGCTCCACAGCAACACCATCAAACGATCTCCTTCAAAGGTCAGAGTAGCACTGGAAGTAAGGACTATATCTGGCAATGACTGCAAGTGAAACTGAAACTAATATAGTATCTGGGAGTGGCAGACAGGACTCACCTGAGAAGGATGCCTACAAACTCCCAGTCAGGACAAAAAGGTTCACAAGGCAAAACCTGGATGACATACCCTGAACCACGGAGCAAACTCACAAGCTATCGCGAGTAGCAAGTCGCTGCGACCTTCTCCTCCCAGACCTGTCTGGATCAGTCACAGTCGTGACAGTACCCCCCTTTCTACGAGGGGCGCCCGGACCCTCAAGACCAGGCCTCTCCGGATGGGAGCTATGAAAAGCCCGAATGAGTCTGTCCGCTTTTATCTCTGATGCTGGAACCCACATTCTCTCTTTGGAACCATAACCTTTCCAGTGCACCAGGTACTGAAGAGAGCGGCGAACATATCGTGAATCAACAATCTTTTCTACCTGAAACTCAAGACTGCCATCAACAACCACCGGTGGAGGCGGTAGCGGCAATGGTTCAGGAGGTTCTACATATCTCTTAAGCAGAGACCTGTGGAAGACATTATGGATCCTTAGAGTCTGAGGTAGCTCCAGACGAAAAGCCACCGGGTTAATGATCTTAATTACTCTATAAGGACCAATAAATCTCGGACCTAATTTCCACGAGGGAACCTTCAACTTGATATTTCTGGTAGACAACCACACCAAGTCATTCACCCCAAGGTCCGGACCTTAAGAGAGCTTCCTATCAGCCACACGTTTGTATCTACCACCCATTCTCTCCAAACTTTCTTGCATACTCTGCCACACTGAAGAAAGTGAAGACGCAAATCGTTCCTCCTCGGGAATCCCAGACGGCCCCCCCCTCACTAAACGTACAAAACTGAGGATGGAAACCATACGCACCAAAAAATGGTGACTTATCGGTAGATTCTTGACGACGATTATTAATAGCAAACTCGGCTAACGGTAAATAAGATAACCATTCCTCCTGATTTTCGGAAACAAAGCATCTCAAATATGTCTCTAGGTTTTGATTGGTACGTTCAGTCTGACCGTTGGACTGTGGATGGAAAGATGAAGAAAACGACAGATGAACCCCTAAACGAGAACAAAAAGCTTTCCAAAATTTAAAAACAAATTGGGTACCACGATCCGAAACAATATCGGAAGGGACCCCGTGAAGCTTCACGATGTGGTCAATAAAAACCTGAGCCAGTGTGTTAGCATTAGGCAATGCGGCAAGAGCAATAAAGTGCACCATTTTACTGAATCTGTCAACGACTACAAGAATAACAGTCTTCCCTACTGATACTGGTAGATCCGTAATGAAATCCATTGATAGGTGCGTCCAAAGCCTGTTGGGGATGGCCAGAGGTAAAAGACGCCCTGCCGGACGAGTATGATCTACCTTAGAACGAGCACAGGTAGCACATGCAGACACAAAATTCAACACCTCCTGGCGCCATTTAGGCCACCAGAACCGACGAGACACTAACTCAGAGGTTGCCCTACTACCTGGGTGTCCTGCCAGTGTGGAGTTATGGTGTGCTTTTAGTATCTCCAGTCGTAAATTTTCTGGCACAAACAGTTTACCCGAGGGGCAGGAGGCCGGGGCGTCCCCCTGAGCCTCCAACACCCTCCCCTCCAAACCTGAGTGTAATGCAGAGACCACCACCCCCTTTTGCAAAATGGGCTCTGGTACATCAACATCACCCCCTCCAAGAAAACTTCGGGACAATGCATCCGCCTTAGTATTTTTTGCCCCCGGGCGATAGGTTATTACAAAATTAAACCTAGTAAAAAATAACGACCACCGAGCCTGTCTAGGGGTGAGACGTTTAGCAGACTCCAGATATAATAAGTTTTTGTGATCAGTAATCACCGTGATGGAATGAACCGCCCCCTCCAAAAAATGACGCCACTCGTCAAAGGCCAACTTAATAGCCAAAAGTTCCCTGTTGCCAATATCATAGTTCCTTTCTGCAGTAGACAACTTCTTCAAAAAGAAAGCACACGGACGCCATTCACCAGGGGACGGGCCCTGAGATAGTACCGCTCCCACCCCCACCTCTGATGCGTCAACCTCTACAATAAAAGGAAGCGAGACATCTGGCTGTACGAGAATAGGGGCCGAGATGAATCTCTCCTTCAGAGATGCAAAGGCAGTTTTGGCTGCATGTGACCATTTGGAAAAATCGGATCATGTCCGTCAGTGGTTTGACCACCAAGGAATAGTTCTTAATAAACTTTCTATAAAAATTGGCAAACCCAGGAAGCGTTGCAATGCCTTCAGGTTCTCAGGCAGATCCCAGTCCATAATCGCCCGGACTTTCTCTGGATCCATGCGGAAACCTGAATCTGACAACACATACCCCAGAAATGGCAGTTTTTTTACGGCGAACACACATTTCTCTAATTTAGCAAACAATTTGTTGGCCCTTAATATCTGCAGCACTTGTCTCACATGGATCTTATGTGTATCCAGATCCGGGGAATAGACCAGGATGTCATCAAGATATATCACAACAAATCTCCCGATAAGGTGACTAAAACTATCGTTGACAAAATGTTGGAACACCGCAGGCGCATTAGTAAGACCAAAAGGCATGACCAGATTTTCATAATGCCCTTCCGGAGTATTAAAAGCCATTTTCCACTCATCCCCCTCTTTGATGCGAACCAGGTTATAGGCTCCTCTGAGATCCATTTTGGAGAACCATTTAGCACCAGCAACCTGATTAAAGAGGTCGGGAATGAGAGGAAGAGGATAGGGATCTCGGATAGTTATCCGGTTTAATTCCCGGAAATCCAGGCAAGGACGCAGGCCCCCATCTTTCTTTTTAACGAAAAAGAACCCTGCAGCCACGGGTGAAGAAGAGGGTCTGATGTGTCCTTTAGCCAAACTCTCCGAAATATAATCTTGCATAGCCTTCCTCTCCGGGCCGGAAAGATTGTATAACCGGGTTTTAGGTAGTTTTGAGCCAGGTAATAGATTAATCGGGCAATCATATGGACGATGAGGTGGTAACCCCTGACAACCCTTCTCAGAGAACACATCCATAAAATCTGACAGAAAGGCAGGTAAAGATGTTACAGAGAGTGTAGAGCACCTACTACTCAAGCAGTTGTCCTTACAATGTTCACTCCACTCCACAATCTCCCCGGCCTGTCAATCCACAACTGGATTGTGAGTCACCAGCCAGGGAAGCCCCAATACCATAGGAGCCGAAAGACCGTCCAGGACATAACAAGAGATATGCTCTTTATGGAGGTCCCCTACCTGCAGATGGATATTATGGATGATCTGAGTTAACTCTCTCTGAGTAAGAGGGGAGGAGTCGATGGCAAAAACAGGAATAGTTCTGCATACCGGTTCCGGAGTAAAAGCCAGAGCCTGAGCAAACCGTGAATCCACCAAGTTGACCCCCGCCCCACTGTCCAAAAAGACGGAACAGATCTCAGTTTTATTGCCCGCCTCAACGGTAGCGGACAACAAAAACTGAGACATGCGTATGGAGGAAACAAATACGCCCAGACTGTTCTCCTCCGCACAATCTGGGGACTCTAGTTTTTCTGGCGGCTCCTTTGTTTGTGGTCTCTTGGGTTCTGAGGGACAAACCTTTACAAAATGACCCATCCCCCCACAACGAAAACAAACCTCTGACCTACGGCGGAACTTAGGAGGATTCACCCGTCTAGTGGCGCCCCCTATTTGCATTGGTTCGACTGGACCATAACAGACCGATCCCTGCCCTATAGAGGCCTTCGTAAAATTTAATAGTCTCTCCCTGAGTCGTCTGTCGATTCTTATGGACAGAGACATAGCAGCCTCAAGAGACCCAGGGACCTCGTATACCGCCAGCGCGTCTTTTAATTTTTCAGACAACCCCTGGCAGAACTGACTCCTAAGGGCCGAGTCGTTCCATAACGTATCAGTAGCCCACCTACGGAATTCGGAACAATATAGTTCAGCAGACCGGTTCTCTTGCCGAAGTCTACGTAGCTTAGACTCAGCCAGTGAGACCCTGTCCGGGTCATCATATACGAGACCCAGGGCTTCAAAAAACTCCTCCACAGATCATAAGGCCGGAGAGTCTGATGGTAGGGAGAAAGCCCATGCCTGCGGATCTCCTTGCAGGAGAGAAATTACAATGCCCACCCGTTGTTCCTCACCGCCGGAGTATCTAGGGCGTAACCTGAAGAACAATTTGCAAGCTTCTCTGAAGGTTACAAATTGGTCTCTCCCTCCTGAGAACCTATCAGGTAAAGCCACTTTTGGCTCAGGAGTACCTTGGTTTCCCGTAGCAACGGTGGAACCCAAGGATTGCTGCTGCAGCACTGTTGCTTTTAATCCTGCCACTTCAAGGGATAACCCCTGTAATTGTTTCGCCAAAACCAAAACCGGATCCATAGTGGAACAGACAAAATACAAAGCAAAACAGCAAGAAAAAAAAAAAAAAAAAGAAATGTCACCAGATATACTGTCACGACCGCTATCCCAGCAGCAGTCGTGTCGCACCAGACGGAGGGGAAGGGGGACCCTTATCTACGGATGGGAAATAGAATGGCCACCCCTGACTAACCCTAAGCTGGCACCTGTCTGCCCTGATACCCTAGACGGGGTGTGAACCCTTGCGGCGAGCAGGATGCCTAAACCCTCAGTCGCCCTAACAAGACTGGACTGGGGAAAGGCCGATGGGAGCGCTAGTCACCATCATTCACGTCTAGGAAAACAACAGGGGAAGACAGCAACAAACAAACAACAGCAGAGATAGACTTATCCAGTCACGAGCAGAGAAGGCGATCCCAAACACGACAGTCCACGCCGGACAAGAGCTCCACAGCAACACCATCAAACGATCTCCTTCAAAGGTCAGAGTAGCACTGGAAGTAAGGACTATATCTGGCAATGACTGCAAGTGAAACTGAAACTAATATAGTATCTGGGAGTGGCAGACAGGACTCACCTGAGAAGAATGCCTACAAACTCCCAGTCAGGACAAAAAGGTTCACAAGGCAAAACCTGGATGACATACCCTGAACCATGGAGCAAACTCACAAGCTATCGCGAGTAGCAAGTCGCTGCGACCTTCTCCTCCCAGACCTGTCTGGATCAGTCACAGTCGTGACAGTCTGTTTGCTGAAGCGCCACCCCGTACAAGTGTCTTTGTTCGCCAAGATGTATCTTCGTTCACACTTCCAGTTCCTTAGCCACTCGCCAGACACATTTAGGAAACATATAGTTCCTTCCTCAGTGGTATAAGAATGATGTCACTCATCACTCATCATTCCTATACCACTGAGGAAAGAACTATATGTTTCAAAAATGTGTCGGGTGAGCAGATGTGGAATGGGCAGTGTGAATGAAGATACCGTACATCTTGGCGAACATAGACACGTGTACGGGGTTGGTGTCTCAGCAAACAGACTGCGCATGTGCTAAGAAATACGCTCTGAGAAGCGGTCCAGCCGAGCTGGCTGTACAGGAGACAAGCCATAGAGGGAGCGTACATACTAGCTGTACCCGTGAGTAACACAGTGACTAATGGTGAAACAAGTAGCGGAACATCTTGGACTAACTAAGCATATAAATATGCATGTCTATCTAACCGCAAACTAACGTAATAATTTGCCCCCGAAATATGGACACAATCTAATAATTAAACCGAGCACATTACAAACATATGTGCTAGCATGCCAATCTAATCGCTAGCCCCACAATATGGATACAATTTAACCAAATAGCAGAGTGTACTACAAATATACCAACAGAGGAGTGTATGATAAAGCTAATATACCAAGCAATATTATGTCACACCTGTGACAGGTGTTAGAAGGTCTGAAAGACTGACTGCACATGAGTGATCTGACAGCCTCTTTTGGTTTCACTTTGTCTGTGTGTTGCTGGTATGTCCACACCTTGTGTTGAGGTGTGGATCATGTGACCTTTACCTCTCCCTATTTAGTCTGACTTTACCCATCACTCTTTGCTCTGGATAGGTTCATTTGGTTTTGGAAGAGCTGGAGTGTGGTTCTTGTTTTCTACCTTTATGGCATCCAAGGGTTACCATGGTTTTCCAGGTTCCTGTGTATGGGCGCCTCTCTACGATTGAGAGGTGCCCCTACGGACAGGAGTTAGGGCCAGGAGCAGGGTTTTATAGGTGGTGACCCTTTTCCTTCCCTAGCGGTAAGGCCTAGTGTATTTCCCCTTCCTTCTTGTTGTCTTTTGGTGTTCTCCACTACTACATCTGTGACATTATCCGGAGCCAATACTGCGATTTTTTGTTCTGATCTGTGCAGCTATGGATACTATGTCTGCACTGGTCGATAAGCTGCAGAATCTGACTTTGGAGGTAGCAGACCTCTGCACAACGGTCTAGCAAATTCAGAGTCCACAGGCTGCTGGTTCTGGTGGTGGGTCCCAGGCCTGCCCTGAACCAAAAGGTGGCTCTCCCGGACAGGTTTTCCTGGGGTAGTGACAATTTTATCCGGTTCAGGGAGTCATGTAAATTATACTTTAGGCTGCATCCATACTCTTCTGTCAACGTGTGGGTATAATTATTTCATTGCTTAAAGAGGACGCCCAATCTTGGGCTTTTACCCTGTCGACCGGATCACCGTCTCTTTCGGTTGGTAGATGAATTCTTTAGAGCCTTGGGTCTTATCTACGATGACCCAAATCGTATCTCTCAGGCCAAGACCAAGTTATGGGGTTTGCGGCAGGGAGAACGTTCCGCAGAGACCTATTGCTCTGAATTTAGGAGATGGGCTACTGATACAGAGTGGAACGATTCTACTCTCCATAGCCAATTCTGTCACGGTCTCTCAGAGAGACTGCAGGACGCGCTGGCTTTTCATGAAAATCCTGAGTCATTGGAAGCAGCTATGCGCCTTGTGATGAGCCTATGCAGTTAGGAGGAGCTACTCCTGGAACTACTGGCAAAAGCTTGGGTTGTGTGAAAGGAGTCTGCTTTTGTTGTGGCAAGAAGGGACATTTAGTGAATACTTGTCCGTACTTGCAGCATCAAAGTGTAAACAAAAAGAAAAAGACGTTTAATCCCCAAATTACTATTAGTGGTGTGGCTGGGGAGCAAGAAAACCTACTTTTGTCTTCTACTGGAAGTACAAGTTTTATCCTGTCTGCCGAGGTGGTGCTAGAGTCCAAAACTGTGAAAATCGAAGCATTTATCAACAGTGTGGCAGGAGTTAACTTGATTGATGCACAGTTTGTTCGCATTCACGGGTTGACTACTAATGCACTAGAGTAAAGTATTTCTGTCTTTGCAATTGACTCAGCACCTCTCACCCAAAAATGCCTGTCACAGGTAGTGAATGACATTTATTTAAGAGTGGGTGATTTCCATCAGGAATCTATTTCCTGTTATGTGTTGGAGTGTCTGCTTGCTCCGTTGGTGTTGGGTCTACCATGGTTAAGCAAACATAACTCTGACCGACTGGCAAGCGAGACAGATTCTTGATTGGAATGATTTTTGCATGGACAACTCTTAATGCATCGTTCTCTATGGTTACCACTAAAACTGTTCCCTCGTTCATTTCTGAATTTTCTGATGTGTTCTCTGAGAGTGGTAATCAGGAGTTGCCTCCGCACCAGGAGTATGACTGTCCCATCAATCTTATTCCCAGAGCTAAATTGCCCAAATCTCAGTTGTATAGTCTTTCGGAACCTGAAAGAGAGGCCATGCGAGAGTATATCACCAAGAGTTTGGCAAAGAGACATATTAAACCATCCAGGTCCCCAGTGGCTGCTATATTTTTCTTTGTAAAGAAAAAGAATGGTACCCTGAGGCCATGTCTGGACTTCCGTGAGCTCAATCGTATTACCGTCCGTGATCCTTGCCCCCTTCCTTTGATTCAGAATTTGTTTAGTCAGATTGTCGGTGCCAAGGTGTTCTCTAAATTGGATCTGAGGGGGGCATATAATTTGGTAAGGATCAAGGAGGGGATGAGTGGAAGACCGCATTTAATACCCCTGAGGGTCATTTTGAAAACCTGGTCATGCCCTTTGGGTTAACCAATGCTCCTGCGGTTTTTCAACACTTTGTCAATGACATCTTTCCTCATCTGGTGGGGAGGTTTGTAGTTGTATACATTGATGACATACTAATTGATTCGACTATTATGGAGACTCATCAGGATCATGTGAGACAGGTGTTACAGATCCTAAGAGAGAATAAGTTTTATGCTAAGATGGAAAAGTGTGTATTTTCTGCACAGGAAGTTAAATTTCTGGGCTACCTGCTCTCATCCTCAGGTTTTTGTATGGATCCCGAGAAGCTCCATGCCATGTTGGACTGGGATCGACCCGAAAATCTGAAGGCGCTTATGCAGTTTTTGGGGTTTACCAACAACTACCGTAAATTTATCTTGAACTATTCAACGGTGGTTAAACCTTTAACAGACATGACTAGGAAGGGCGCTGATATTTCTATCTGGTCTGATGCGGCATTACAGGCCTTTTCTGCTGTGAAAGAATGTTTCGCTTCGGCCCCTATTCTGGTGCAACCGGTTGTGTCTCAGCCATTTATTGTTGAGGTTGACGCGTCCGTTATGGATACCACATACTACGAGGCTGAATCAGTCAGAATATTGTCTGACACAGAGTATTATAGACAACTTAGTTATGATCCCACCAAGGAATACAAAAAAAATATTCAATGAATTAATAGATCTAGGACACCAAATTGGCGTGATTGACAAGAGAGAAAAAATATGTACCACATCCTTCCATAGCACGATTTTATTTTTTGCCTAAATTCGACAAATCCCTCCATAAGCCCCCCGGACGACCTATCATCTCTCGGGTCGGCTCACTTACAGCTCTAATTTGTCTGAGTATGTGGATGGTTTACTTTAAAAATATGTAATCTCACTACCATCTTACCTTAGGGACTCTGCACAATTAATTTGCATTTTAGAATCATTTGAGTGGAAAGACAACTACATGTGGGCACCCCTGGATGTCACAGCACTTTGCCGAAATATTATACATTCATTAGGTTTAAGATCAGTTAAAGATTTCATTTATACAGGCACCCTTATGCCACAGACCCAAAGAGACGTTGTCTTACAATCCATTGAGTTCATTTTACATCATAATTATTTCATTTATAACAATACATTTTATTTACAAGAAAAAGGTACAGCAATAGGGACAAAATTCGCCCCATCGTATGCAAATTTACTGATGGGGGCTTTTGAGAAACATATTGGTCTCCTCAGTCACCCAAATATCATATTCTACAAAAGATATAGAGATGACATTATTCTAATTTGGAATAGTGATGTTGATGCGTTGAAGTCCTTTATAAAGACCGTGAATACAAACGATTGGAACCTCAACCTAACCCTTGAATGTCATCCGAGAGAAGCCATTTTCCTAGATTTACACCTTTGTAGTGTTAACAATAAAATCGCAAAAAAAAAAAACATTTTAAAAATGTGGATGCAAATAGCTACCTAGATTTTAAAAGTTGTCACCATCATAAATTGAAGACGAATATACCGTTCAGCCAGATGAGACGCATCAGACGTAACTGTACAGATAATAAAGTAATGAGAGAACAAGTAGATTTTCTAAGTGACAGATTCATTGCGAAAGGCTATCCATCACAGCTTATCAAAGAAACTAAAAATAGGGTTTTAAAGGAGACACAAAGCGACAGTCTAAAACCAAAAACTAACACTAAAAACAATTCATATATGTACAACCAAGTCTTATTACGAGATACAACTCGAAACACAAAACAATCAGACAGATTATCACTAAATACTGGCTGATTCTACAGAAGGACCCTGTTCTAGGGAAAGATATCCCAAAACAACCTAACCTTATTTACCACAGAGCCAAAAACGCAAAAAACTATAATAGCCCCTTCCTGCCTGGGGAGAGCACATGGTTGCCCATGCTGGGCAACCATCAGCATTTGAGATCCTAAAGGCGATTCTGGCTAGGGGGGTATTGAACCCTGCTGGTGTCTTGAGTTTATCCAGTAGGCCACCCCCTGTGAAGTGAATAATTAAGTTTAATTCAATTTTTTTCACGCTGAGCAATTTTATCCATGCTGAGCAATATTAGCATCCTTATATATATATACACATTATTTCATTGTGACTGTTGTATACCAGTGAATGCCTTAGTTGAGTATATAATGGTGCCAATGATCTGGTTTTACATTACCTATATTACCCTTTGGTTATCTTATTAATTTTGTATCTCACAGCACCAAACTGTCTGTAGATTTATGACCACATTCTTTATATCACCCTGCTGGCCAAAATTTTTTCTCTCCTTAACCATTTGGGATTTGGGTTACCTATTGACCAGTCTTTTTCGGTCCACTGATTCTCAGTAAACCATTCTAGACTTTTTGAGTCATCACTACCCACTGTTTATTCCACACGCTGATCCCTTTTCAGCGTTGCTACCCCTTTAGCTCCCATTTGCACCTCACAATTTCCTTCCGATTTCCTTTTTTTCCTTACACTCCGTTCGCTGGCGCCTCCAGTTTTATCCTATATCTTGGAGATCCACTTCCACTAGATTGGATTAACCCTCGCTTTTCTTTCTCTTTCTACATATCTATGATGGGGGCATCGCATGGACACCAGACATGGCATATCAACTCGCCTTCATCTTCTTAAAATAAGGATCACATCTTCTAAGCGTCCTGGATGTGTAGCGTTTGATATGCTAGGACTTGGAACAATGGGATATGAATTATGAAGAGGGGCTGGAGTCTGTATCTTTATTCAAGGAAACAGGTCGGCACTTCACCTTTAGGTGCACGCTGCACGGGAAAGGAGCAATCTCCAGTAGATACAAAAGATAAATCCCAGCAGCTGTGTCTTTCAAATAAGTTTCTTTTTTATTTTTTCTTCATAAAGCAGAAAGTCCTACAACCAGGACGCGTTTCGGCATGCAAGCCTTTTTCAACAGGTACATCCATAAAATAAATCAAAACTTATATATAGGGTCTAGTTCAGCCCATTCATGACGTCTCCACCCAGTGGGTGGTATTTTAAATGAATAATTAATCAATCAATTAATGATAGCAGGTGAAAAAACAAAGCAACATATGTCATGGGTTATATTCTACCTTATTGGAGAATCTATATATCCTTTTCATCACATGGCAGCGGTCTAAAAAGAATACATGAAAATATAATAAATGTATCTATATATTTCAAATGTTATGCAACAACAAAATCTCATAAATGTGCGACCTCATACTCCCTATTAAGTCCCCTTGGATGCAGTGTATCCAGGGTATGGATCCAAAAAGCCTCTCTTCTAAGGAGAAGCCTTTTGACATCCCCCCCTCTCCTTGGTCTCTTTACCTGTTCAAATATTTGAAAACGTAACTGTGCAACAGTGTGTTTGTATTCCTCAAAGTGACATGGAACCGGTAACATGAGTTTTTTTGTCCTGATATCAGATTTATGTTTACTGATGCGATCCTTCACTGCCTGCATTGTCTCACCCACATATAATAGGCCGCAAGGACATTTAATAAGGTATATAACATTTGCGGAATCACAGGTAAAAAAACCCTTTATTCCAAAACTTTTACCAGTATGAGGATGATGAAACGAAGGACCTTTAATTACATGTGAGCACTGGAGACAATGCAGGCAGGGAAATGTACCCATCCGAGGCGAGGATATCCGCTGTTGTTTCAATATTGCTTTTGTACTGCCTAAGTCTGCATGAACCAATTTGTCACGATAGTTCAAATTCTTTTGTGGATAAATCCTGGATTTATCCATAAATTCCATCCATTCAATACAGGCATTGATAATATAGTCAGGAAGCATTGGCACCTGTTAAATAAAGCGTACCCTCAGGTTGATGAATTTAAACACTCACCTCTCATCTGCAATAAAAAGAATTTGAACTATCGTGACAAATTGGTTCATGCAGACTTAGGCAGTACAAAAGCAATATTGAAACAACAGCGGATATCCTCGCCTCGGATGGGTACATTTCCCTGCCTGCATTGTCTCCAGTGCTCACATATAATTAAAGGTCCTTCGTTTCATCATCCTCATACTGGTAAAAGTTTTGGAATAAAGGGTTTTTTTACCTGTGATTCCGCAAATGTTATATACCTTATTAAATGTCCTTGCGGCCTATTATATGTGGGTTAGACAATGCAGGCAGTGAAGGATCGCATCAGTAAACATAAATCTGATATCAGGACAAAAAAACTCATGTTACCGGTTCCATGTCACTTTGAGGAATACAAACACACTGTTGCACAGTTACGTTTTCAAATATTAGAACAGGTAAAGAGACCAAGGAGAGGGGGGGATGTCAAAAGGCTTCTCCTTAGAAGAGAGGCTTTTTGGATCCATACCCTGGATACACTGCATCCAAGGGGACTTAATAGGGAGTATGAGGTCGCACATTTATGAGATTTTGTTGTTGCATAACATTTGAAATATATAGATACATTTATTATATTTTCATGTATTCTTTTTAGACCGCTGCCATGTGATGAAAAGGATATATAGATTCTCCAATAAGGTAGAATATAACCCATGACATATGTTGCTTTGCTTTTTCACCTGCTATCATTAATTGATTGATTAATTATTCATTTAAAATACCACCCACTGGGTGGAGACATCATGAATGGGCTGAACTAGACCCTATATATAAGTTTTGATTTATTTTATGGATGTACCTGTTGAAAAAGGCTTGCATGCCGAAACGCGTCCTGGTTGTAGGACTTTCTGCTTTATGAAGAAAAAATAAAAAAGAAACTTATTTGAAGGAGTCTGTATCTTCACCAGGGCAACTGGGAAACTATCTTTTTGATATTTTCATACCTGTCTCCTAGTTAGCCAGAGGGGCTGAGCCAGAGGTAGGCGTGAGAATCCCCCTCAGGCCTGCCCTTGGAGGGAAAGCATAAAAATACAATCTCTGGATATTTGGGTGTCACAAAGTGGGAGATCCAATCGAATTGGTTTGTGCACCATTACTCTGCCCAAATCTCCTGGGAGGAAAGGACTTTTACCACACAAATGTTAAGTATTAGAACTTTCTTTGTTTTCTCCTTTTTATTTTACAATTGTTTGCCATTTATGTATGTCTCTTATTAACCAAGTACTGTCTATTTTTTATACATTAAACCTAAAAGTTTGATGGTTTGTCTTGTAACCTTAAGAACCTGTTAGCTCCATGAAGAGTGTGTGCAGTCTGAGGCTATATGTTGTTTTTCCGTGAGGCTTGCTATCGTATGGAACACTCGGGGTGTACTGTCGACCTTATATCTGACGGGTGATCAGGGCCGTCTTTAACAAGAAGCAAAAGGGGCAGCTGCCCCGGGCCCAGTTCCTCCTGGGGGGCCCAAGGCAGCTGCCTCTTGAGCCCTGCTAGCCACTGCCCCGGGTGTCAGGCTGTCAGCTACACAGGGCGTGCTGCCATGCCATGCCTGCCGGCACTCCAGGCCGCTGTACTGTGAGAGCTGTGATTTTCTAGGACCTTAGATGACATCATCACCATGTGACCAGTAACCTAGCAATATTACTGGTCACATGGTTATGAGGTCATCAAAGGTCCTACCAGCAGTGTTGCTGTAGAAGTTTGCCTTAACTGTGGAGCTTTTTTTGTGCTGTACTGTATAGTGTGGGGGGCTGTATAGTGTGGGGTGCTGTATCGTGTATAGTTTGGGGTGCTGTATACGGTGAGGTGATATACTGCTCTACTGTATACTGTGAGGTGTTGTATACTGTGGGCTGCTATACTGCTCTACTATATACTGTGGGGTACTGTATAGTGTGGGGTGCTATACTGCATACTGTGTGGTGCTGTATACTGTGGGCTGCTATACTGCTCTACTGTATACTGTGGGGTACTGTATAGTGTGGGGTGCTATACTGTATACTGTGTGGTGCTGTATACTATAGGGTGCTATACTGCATACTGTGGGTTGCTGTATACTATAGGGTGCTATACTGCATACTGTGGGGTGCTGGCGTGCACTGTAATGCTAGGGTGAGCCGAGCCCTGGTCTCCTTCCTGCAGAGCGGTGCCCACTTCCAGCCTGAGCCCAGCTGCCCAGAGCACTGATCCTGAGCCGCTGGAGTCTTCAGAACTGGAAGTATTTACAGTCATTCACTGTGGATTTTTTGTGTGTGTGTTGTGGTGAAGGGCGTGATTGCCTGCTAAGGTGTGGGAAGGCGGGATCCAGGGGGTCCAAGTAAATTTTTGCCCAGGGTCCAATCAATATTAAAGACGGCCCTGAGGCCAGCGAGTGGCACAATGACAGTGTTGAGGTAGGGGCAGCAACAGCATCAGGCGGACACCACAGAGTGGCACAATGACCAAGTCTGGAGTTGTCAGCAGTATGAGGACATAACAGAGTGGTACAATTACAGTGTTGAGGTGGGGGCAGCAGCATAAGAATACCTCAGAGTGGCAAGGTGACAGAGCGAAGAGATGGCAGCAGCAGCAGCATCAGGAGGATACCACAGAGTGGCAAGGTGACAGAGTGTGGAGATGGCAGCTGCAGCAGCAGCATCAGGACGAAATTACAGAGTGGCAAGGTGACATAATGTAGAGATGGCAGCAGCAGCATCAGGATACCACAAATTGACCTGTTAACAGAGTGGGGCAGTGGGTGACAATACCAGTACCCGCTGATGAAGGTGGTTGAACGAAGGAGCTCTTGGCATCAAATGTGTGGCATCAGCTGGGTGGCAGCATCAGAGTAGTAGCTGAGGCAGGCAGACAAAAGAAACTGTATCTTTTGTCAAGGTTTGGGTGAGGCGGCATGGATGGTCTAATCAGATGCATCAGGCATTGGTGGGTGGAAATCCTGGCTGATCAACTCCTGACTCATCTTGACAAAGGTCAGTCTCTCCACATTTTGCTGGACAGGTGATTTCTTGGGGTAACTATGGACCCCGCTGCGCTAAACACCTGCTCTTATGCCACACTACTGGCTGGGCAGGACAGCTTTTCCATGGCAAACTCTGCCAGTTGCGTACACAAATCCAGTTTGCCTGCCCAGTAGTCCAGCGGATCTTCAATGACGACTAGCAGGGTGCTGTCAAAGTATGCCACCATACTGGTTCAGGTCCTGCTCCAGGTCTACCTGCTGCTGGTGAGTAGTTTCTTCACTATGCGGGTGAGGAAAGCTGCTCATCAGCGACTCTAGACTCAGGCCGCTGGTGCAACTGTCACTTGCAATGAAGCCGAAGATCGAGTACACCAATCAAGAACTGCTGGGTTGCTGGTCAAGACACTACCTCTAGCTGACACTGGGAGCTCAGGCCTCAGGAAGAAACCCCTGGTGCCACGCCCCCTTACTCTGCTGCAACCTGTGCCTGCGCCAGAATCATTTACGCCTTTGCCACTCCTCTGTGCATGGCCTGGCACTTCTCTGTCTGACATACTTTTAGTTGAACTAAATAAATTAAAAGCAAAATAAAACACCACTAAAAGCCACAAATATATTTCTCTTTTTGTACTGAAATAGGCCACAAAATTATTTCTGCGCAAATAACATCAAATGTGAACAGCGTCTATTTTTCTCGTATTGTACTGAACTAACAAAAAAATGTTTTTTAACGCAAATAACACCAAATGTGAACGGCGTGTATTTTTCTATTTTTCTCTAGAGATATGACAAGAAACGCTTATAGCGCAAATAACACCAAATGTGAACAGCGTCTATTTTTCTCATATTATACTGAACTGACAATAAATATTTTTACTGTAAATAACACCAAATGTGAACGGCGTGTATTTTTCTCTTTTTCTCTAGAAATGTGACAAGAAACTAGGGTTGAGCGAACACCTGGAAGTTCGGGTTCGCAAAGTTCGGGTTCCGAACTTGACCAGAACTTGACTCCGAACACCATTGAAGTCAATGGGAACCCGAAGTTTGGGGCACTAAAATGGCTCTAAAAAAGTCATAGAAAGGGCTAGAGGGCTGCAAAAGGAAGCAAAATAGGGGTAAGAGCAGGACAATTGCCCTGCAAACAAATGTGGATAGGGAAAATAATTAAAATAACATAGAATAAAAAAAAAATATATAATAATTATCCTGAACTAGGAGGTGGAGGTCAAGGTAGATAGGAGGTTGAGGAGGCAGTGGACATGGCAGTGTAGGTGGAAGCGGTGGTGGAGAAGGAGGTAGACAACACTATTTTTGTAGTTTTTTCTTTTTCCATTTTTTATTAGTTTGGGAATACCCCAAAACATTGGGAAATACAAAAAAAGAAAACAAAAAGAAAGTGCGCTGGAGCATAACAATGGCGGTGTGTGGCCGGTATACTTGTATATTCTTCACAAGGTTTGGACAAATCCTGTGGGATCCATGCCTGGTTTATTTTAATGAACGTGAGTAGAGTTGAGCGAACACCTGGATGTTCGGGTTTGAGAAGTTCGGCCGAACTTCCCGGAAATGTTCGGGTTCGGGATACGAACCCGACCCGAACTTCGTCCCGAACCCGAACCCCATTGAAGTCAATGGGGACCCGAACTTTTGGGCACTAAAAAGGCTGTAAAACAGCCCAGGAAAGAGCTAGAGGGCTGCAAAAGGCAGCAACATGTAGGTAAATCCCCTGCAAACAAATGTGGATAGGGAAATGAATTAAAATAAAAATTAAAAAAATAAAAATAAACCAATATCACCACTGGAACAGGCCACTGTCACATATTTAGGCCCAGGCACCCAGCAGAAGAGAGAGGTTCCGTAACAGAGAATCTGGCCTTATGTCAGCACAGAATCAGTCTTCATGTCATAGCAGAGAATCAGGCTTTACGTCACCCACCACTGGAACAGGCCACTGTCACATATTTAGGCCCAGGCAGAGGAGAGAGGTCCCGTAACAGAGAATCTGGCCTTATGTCAGCACAGAATCAGTCTTCATGTCATAGCAGAGAATCAGGCTTTACGTCACCCACCACTGGAACAGGCCACTGTCACATATTTAGGCCCAGGCACCCAGGCAGAGGAGAGAGGTTCCGTAACAGAGAATCTGGCCTTATGTCAGCACAGAATCAGTCTTCATGTCATAGCAGAGAATCAGGCTTTACGTCACCCACCACTGGAACAGGCTACTGTCACATATTTAGGCCCCGGCACCCAGACAGAGGAGAGAGGTCCCGTAACAGAGAATCTGGCCTTATGTCAGCACAGAATCAGTCTTCATGTCATAGCAGAGAATAAGGCTTCACGTCACCCACCACTGGAGCAGGCCACTGTCACATATTTAGGCCCAGGCACCCAGGCAGAGGAGAGAGGTCCCGTAACAGAGAATCTGGCCTTATGTCAGCACAGAATCTGTCTTCATGTCATAGCAGAGAATCAGGCTTCACGTCACCCACCACTGGAACAGGCCACTGTCACACATTTAGGCCCCGGCACCCAGGCAGAGGAGAGAGGTCCCGTAACAGAGAATCTGGCCTTATGTCAGCACAGAATCTGTCTTTATGTCATAGCAGAGAATCAGGCTTCACGTCACCCACCACTGGAACAGGCCACTGTCACACATTTAGGCCCCGGCACCCAGACAGAGGAGAGGTTCATTCAACTTTGGGTTGCCCCGCAATATAATGGTAAAATGAAAATAAAAATAGTATTGAAAGAAGAAGTGCCATGGAGTAGAATAATATATTGTTAAGGGGAGGTAGTTAATATCTAATCTGCACAAGGGATGGACAGGTCCTGTGGGATCCATGCCTGGTTCATTTTTATGAACGTCAGCTTGTCCACATTGGCTGTAGACAGGCGGCTGCGTTTGTCTGTAATGACGCCCCCTGCCGTGCTGAATACACGTTCAGACAAAACGCTGGCCGCCGGGCAGGCCAGCACCTCCAAGGCATAAAAGGCTAGCTCTGGCCACGTGGACAATTTAGAGACCCAGAAGTTGAATGGGGCCGAACCATCAGTCAGTACGTGGAGGGGTGTGCACAGGTACTGTTCCACCATGTTAGTGAAATGTTGCCTCCTGCTAACACGTTCCGTACCAGGTGGTGGTGCAGTTAGCTGTGGCGTGGTGACAAAACTTTTCCACATCTCTGCCATGCTAACCCTGCCCTCAGAGGAACTGGCCGTGACACAGCTGCGTTGGCGAACCTCTTGCTCCTCCTCTGCCTTCGCCTTGGGCTTCCACTGGTTCCCCTGTGACATTTGGGAATGCTCTCAGTAGCGCGTCTACCAACGTACGCTTGTACTCGCGCATCTTCCTATCATGCTCCAGTGTAGGAAGTAAGGTGGGCACATTGTCTTTGTACCGGGGATCCAGCAGGGTGGCAGACCAGTAGTCCGCACACGTTAAAATGTGGGCAACTCTGCTGTCGTTGCGCAGGCACTGCAGCATGTAGTCGCTCATGTGTGCCTGGCTGCCCAGAGGTAAGGACAAGCTGTCCTCTGTGGGAGGCGTATCGTCATCGTCCTGTGTTTCCCCCCAGCCACGCACCAATGATGGGCCCGAGCTGCTTTGGGTGCCACCCCGCTGTGAACATGCTTCATCCTCATCCTCATCCTCCTCCACCTCCTCCTCATCCTCGTCCTCCTCGTCCTCCAGTAGTGGGCCCTGTCTGGCCACATTTGTACCTGGCCTCTGGTGTTGCAAAAAACCTCCCTCTGAGTCACTTCGAAGAGACTGGCCTGAAAGTGCTAAAAATGACCCCTCTTCCTCCTCTTCCTCCTGGGCCACCTCCTCTTCCATCATCGCCCTAAGTGTTTTCTCAAGGAGACATAGAAGTGGTATTGTAACGCTGATAACGGCGTCATCGCCACTGGCCATGTTGGTGGAGTACTCGAAAAAACGCAACAGGGCACACAGGTCTCGCATGGAGGCCCAGTCATTGGTGGTGAAGTGAGTCTTATCCGCAGTGCGACTGACCCGTGCGTGCTGCAGCTGAAACTCCACTATGGCCTGCTGCTGCTCGCACAGTCTGTCCAGCATATGCAAGGTGGAGTTCCACCTGGTGGGTACGTCGCATATGAGGCGGTGAGCGGGAAGGCCGAAGTTACGCTGTAGCGCAGACAGGCGAGCAGCGGCAGGGTGTGAACGCCGGAAGCGCGAACAGACGGCCCGCACTTTATGCAGCAGCTCTGACATGTCGGGGTAGTTGCGAATGAACTTCTGCACCACCAAATTCAGCACATGCGCCAGGCAAGGGAAGTGCGTCAACCCGTATAGTCCCAGAGCTGCAACGAGATTTCGCTTATTATCGCACACCACCAGGCCGGGCTTGAGGCTCACCGGCAGCAACCACTCGTCGGTCTGTTGTTCTATACCCCGCCACAACTCCTGTGCGGTGTGGGGCCTGTCCCCCAAACATCTGAGTTTTAGAATGGCCTGCTGACGTTTACCCCGGGCTGTGCTGAAGTTGGTGGTAAAGGTGTGTTGCTGACTGGATGAGCAGGTGGAAGAAGAGGAGGAGGAAGCTGAGTAGGAGGAGGAGGAGACAGGAGGCAAAGAATGTTGCCCTGCGATCCTTGGCGGCGGAAGGACGTGCGCCAAACAGCTCTCCGCCTGGGGCCCAGCCGCCACTACATTTACCCAGTGTGCAGTTAGGGAGATATAGCGTCCCTGGCCGTGCTTACTGGTCCACGTATCTGTGGTTAGGTGGACCTTGCCACAGATGGCGTTGCGCAGTGCACACTTGATTTTATCGGACACTTGTTTGTGCAGGGAAGGCACGGCTCTTTTGGAGAAGTAGTGGCGGCTGGGAACAACATACTGTGGGACAGCAAGTGACATGAGCTGTTTGAAGCTGTGTGTGTCCACCAGCCTAAATGACAGCATTTCATAGGCCAGTAGTTTAGAAATGCTGGCATTCAGGGCCAGGGATCGAGGGTGGCTAGGTGGGAATTTACGCTTTCTCTCAAATGTTTGTGAGATGGAGAGCTGAACGCTGCCGTGTGACATGGTTGAGATGCTTGGTGACGCAGGTGGTGGTGGTACATCCCATGTTTGCTGGGCGGCAGGTGCCAACGTTCCTCCAGAGGCAGAGGAAGAGGCAGAGGCGGCGGCATTAGCAGCAGAAGAGGCCGAGGCGGCAGCAGCAGAAGAGGTAGCAGGGGGAGCCTGAGTGACTTCCTTGTTTTTAAGGTGTTTACTCCACTGCAGTTCATGCTTTGCATGCAGGTGCCTGGTCATGCAGGTTGTGCTAAGGTTCAGAACGTTAATGCCTCGCTTCAGGCTCTGATGGCACAGCGTGCAAACCACTCGGGTCTTGTCGTCAGCACATTGTTTGAAGAAGTGCCATGCCAGGGAACTCCTTGAAGCTGCCTTTGGGGTGCTCGGTCCCAGATGGCGGCGGTCAGTAGCAGGCGGAGTCTCTTGGCGGCGGGTGTTCTGATTTTGCCCACTGCTCCCTCTTTTGCTACGCTGTTGGCTCGGTCTCACCACTGCCTCTTCCTCCGAACTGTGAAAGTCAGTGGCACGACCTTCATTCCATGTGGGGTCTAGGACCTCATCGTCCCCTGCATCGTCTTCCACCCAGTCTTGATACCTGACCTCCTGTTCAGTCTGCACACTGCAGAAAGACGCAGCAGTTGGCACCTGTGTTTCGTCATCATCAGAGACGTGCTGAGGTGGTATTCCCATGTCCTCATCATCAGGAAACATAAGTGGTTGTGCGTTAGTGCATTCTATCTCTTCCACCCCTGGGGAAGAGCTAGGTGGATGCCCTTGGGAAACCCTGGCAGCAGAGTCTTCAAACAGCATAAGACACTGCTGCATAACTTGAGGCTCAGACAGTTTCCCTGATATGCATGGGGGTGATGTGACAGACTGATGGGCTTGGTTTTCATGCGCCATCTGTGCGCTTTCTGCAGAAGACTGGGTGGGAGATAATGTGAACGTGCTGGATGCACTGTCGGCCACCCAATTGACTAATGCCTGTACCTGCTCAGGCCTTACCATCCTTAGAACGGCATTGGGCCACACCAAATATGGCTGTAAATTCTGGCGGCTACTGGGACCTGAGGTAGTTGGTACACTAGGACGTGTGGCTGTGGCAGAACGGCCACGTCCTCTCCCAGCACCAGAGGGTCCACTAACACCACCACGACCATGTCCACGTCCGTGTCTGCGTCCCTTATTAGATGTTTTCCTCATTGTTCCCGTTCACCACAATTTTGAGAATGGCAAATTTGGGAATAGTTTTTCAACCCAGAACAAAAAATGTGCTTTTATGGTCACTACAAATAACTTGACCAGCTAAAACAGTACAGATTTGGTTGAATAGAAATGTGAGGCCTGTTTTTTTTTTGCGCTGTGTGACAGGTATAGGTTTAATCACAGAATTAGACTTCTATCTGCACGGTAGCGTGTGTCTTAGGTTTTTCTGAATGACACTATCAGCACCTTCAATGTAAGATATCCTTTTTGGGATAGATTTCAAGTAGGCCTCATATAGCAGAAACTAGTTATTTTGAGAATGGCAAATTTGGGAATAGTTTTTCAACCCAGAACAAAAAAGTGTGCTTTTACGGTCACTACAAATAACTTGACCAGCTAAAACAGTACAGATTTGGTTGAATAGAAATGTGAGGCCTGTTTTTTTTTTGCGCTGTGTGAGAGGTATAGGTTTAATCACAGAATTAGACTTCTATCTGCACGGTAGCGTGTGTCTTTGGTTTTTCTGAATGACACTATCAGCACCTTCAATGTAAGATATCCTTTTTGGGATAGATTTCAAGTAGGCCTCATATAGCAGAAACTAGTTATTTTGAGAATGGCAAATTTGGGAATAGTTTTTCAACCCAGAACAAAAAGTGTGCTTTTACGGTCACTACAAATAACTTGACCAACTAAAACAGTACAGATTTGGTTGAATAGAAATGTGAGGCCTGTTTTTTTTTTGCGCTGTGTGACAGGTATAGGTTTAATCACAGAATTAGACTTCTATCTGCACGGTAGCGTGTGTCTTAGGTTTTTATGAATGACACTATCAGCACCTTCAATGTAAGATATCCTTTTTGGGATAGATTTCAAGAAGGCCTCATATAGCAGAAACTAGTTATTTTGAGAATGGCAAATTTGGGAATTGTTTTTCAACCCAGAACAAAAAGTGTGCTTTTACGGTCACTACAAATAACTTGACCAGCTAAAACAGTACAGATTTGGTTGAATAGAAATGTGAGGCCTGTTTTTTTTTTGCGCTGTGTGACAGGTATTGGTTTAATCACAGAATTAGACTTCTATCTGCACGGTAGCGTGTGTCTTAGGTTTTTCTGAATGACACTATCAGCACCTTCAATGTAAGATATCCTTTTTGGGATAGATTTCAAGTAGGCCTCATATAGCAGAAACTAGTTATTTTGAGAATGGCAAATTTGGGAATAGCTTTTCAACCCAGAACAAAAAATGTGCTTTTACGGTCACTACAAATAACTTGACCAGTTAAAACAGTACAGATTTGGTTGAATAGAAATGTCAGGTCTATTTTTTAGGCGCTGGGTGACAGGCTCAACTTGCCCCTGATGTAGTATATGGCCAAAAAATAACCACACTATTGATGCTTAAATGCACTTGGGTGACACAGGCTCATCCTGCACCAGATGTAGTATATGGCCAAAAAATAACCAGACTGTTGATGGTTAAATGCACTTCGGTGACACAGGCTCAACCTGCAGCTGATGTAGTATATTGCCAAAAAATAACCAGACTGTTGATGGTTAAATGCACTTCGGTGACACAGGCTCAGCCTGCAGCTGATGTAGGATATAGCACAAAATAACCACACTATTGATAGTTAAATACACTTGGTGGTAGCTTGTGCTGGCGCACCACAAGTCACAAAATGGCCGCTGATCACCCCAGAAAAAAGTGATCTAAAAACGCTCTGGGCAGCCTCAAAAAAGTGAGCAAGTCGATATTAGCACTTCAATGATCCACAGCTGCAGATCGATCACAGAATGAAGTCTTTTGGAGGAGTTAATCTGCCTAATCTCGCCCTAACGTCGCAGCTGCAACCTCTCCCTATGCTTGAATCAGCAGAGTGACGTGCAGCGCTATGTGACCCAAGCTTATATAGAGGCTGGGTCACATGCTGCACTGGCCAATCACAGCCATGCCAATAGTAGGCAAGGCTGTGATGGCCTCTTGGGGCAAGTAGTATGATGCTTGTTGATTGGCTGCTTTGCAGCCTTTCAAAAAGCGCCAAGAAAGCGCTGAACACCGAACCCGGACTTTTACGAAAATGTTCGGGTTCGGGTCCGTGTCACGGACACCCCAAAATTCGGTACGAACCCGAACTATACAGTTCGGGTTCGCTCATCCCTAAACGTGAGCTTGTCCACATTGGCTGTGGACAGGATGCTGCGCTTTTCTGTGAGCAACATCCTGCCCTGCTGAACACACATTCGGACAATACACTGGGCAGGTCAGCACCTCCAAGGCTTAAAAGGAACGCTCAGGCCATGTGCCCAATTTGGAGACCCAGAAGTTGAATGGGGCAGACCCGTCAGTCAGTACGTGTAGGCGTGTGCACATGTACTGTTCCACCATGTTGCTGAACTTATGCCTCCTGCTAAGACTTTCCATATCAGCTGGTGGTGCTGGTTGTGGTGGCGTGCTGACAAAGCTTTTCCACATTTCGGCCATGCTAAACCTCCCTTCTGAGGTGCTGGCGGTGCCCCAGCTGCATTGGCGACTTCTTCCTCCTCCTCTACCTTCGCCTTGTGGTTCCACTGAGCCCCTAGTGTCAGGTGGGAATGCCATGAGCAGCGTGTCTACCAGTGTTCCCTTGTACTCGCGCATCTTCCGATCACGCTCCAGTTACGGAATTAAGGACGGCACGTTGTCCTTGTAGCGGGGATACAGCAGGGTGGCCACCCAGTAATCAGCACTGGTAAGAATGTGGGCAACTCGGCTGTTGTTGCGCAGGCACTGCAGCATGTAGTCGCTCATGTGTGCCAGGCTGCCCAGAGGCAACGACAAGCTGTCATCTGTGGGAGGTATATTGTCTGTGTCCTCTGTATCCCCCTAGCCACACTCCAGTGATGCCCATAAGCTGCTATGGGTGCCACCCTGCTGTGAACACGGTTCCTCCTCCTCATTATCCTCTCCCTCCTCATCATCCTCCAAAACTGTGTTGTGGAACAATTGTGTACCTGGCCTCTGTTGGTGCAGGAAACCACCCTCCAAGCCACTTGTGAATGACTGACCTGATAACCGTGGAAATGATCCCTCTTCCTCCTCCTCTTCCTCCTGTGCCACATCCTCTTCCATCATCGCCCGAAGTGTTTTTTCAAGGATACATAGAAGTGAGATAGTAACGCTGAGGACTGCATCATCGCCGCTGGTCATGTTGGTGGAGTACTCAAAACAGCGCAACACGGCACACAAGTTCCGCATGGAGACCCACTCATTGATGGTGAAGTGGTGCTGTTCCGCAGAGCGACTCACCCGTGCGTGCTGCTGCTCGCACTATCTCTCCAGCATGTGCAAGGTGGAGTTCCACCTTGTGGGCACGTCGCATATGAGGCGGTGAGCGGAAAGGACGAAGTTCTGCTGTAGCGCAGACAGGTGAGCAGCAGCAGGGTGAGAACTCTGAAAGCACGAACAGGTGGACAGCACTTTTTGCAGCAGCTCTGACATATCGAGGTAATTTTTTAGGAACCTCTGCACCACCAAATTCAGCGTCAAATCGGCTAGGCTCAGAGTTGCTACCAGATATCGCCCATTATCGCACACCACTAGGCCGGGCTTGAGGTTCAGTAGCACCAACCACTCATTGGTCTGTTGTTCCATGCCCGTCCACAGCTCCTGCATGGTGTGGGGTTTTTCCCCCAAACAGATGAGTTTCAAAACAGCCTGCTGTCACTTCCTCTTGGCTGTGCTGAAGTTCGTGGTGAAGGTGTTACTCTGACCAGATGAGGAGGCGGTAGAGGAGGAAGCGGAGTAGGAGGAGGAGGCAACAGGAGGTAAAGAGAAAAGTCCTGCAATCTTCGTGGCGGAAGGGCATGCGCCAAACTGCTATCCGCCTCAGGCCCAGCGGCCACTGCATTTACCCAGTGTGCAGTTAGGGAGATATAACGTCCCTGCCTATGCTTACTGGTCCACGTATCGGTAGTTATGTGGACCTTGCCACAGATGGCGTTGTGCAGTGCACACCTAATTATGTCCGCCACTTGGTTGTGCAGGGCGGGAATGGCTCACCTGGAAAAGTAGTGGTGGCTGGGAACCACGTACTGTGGGACAGCCACCGCCATAAGTGTTTTTTAATGTCTCTGTCTCTACCAGACGGAATGACAGCATTTCAAAGGCCAGGAATTTTGAAATGCTAGCATTCAGGGCCAGGGATCACGGGTGGGTAGGGGGTTACTTCCTCTTTTTCTCCAGTGTTTGCGAGATGGACAGCTGAACGCTTCCATGGGACATTGTGGAGATGCTTGGTGACGGTGACGGACGTGGTGGCATTGCTGCCACATCCTCTGTTTGCGGGGTGACAGGTGCCACTGTCACTCTAGAGTGGGAGGAAGAGGCCAAGACTGCGTGGTTTTTGAGGTGTCTACTCCACTACAGCTCGTGCTTTGCATTTAGATGCCTGGTCATGCAGGTGGTGCTTCAGGCTCTGATTGCACAGCATGCAAACCACTCGTGTTTTGTCATCAGCACATTGTCTGAAGAACTGCCACGCCAGGGAACTCCTTGGAGCTGGCTTTGGTGTGCTCAGTCCCTGGGTGCGGTGGGCAGTAGCAGGCATACTGACTAGAAGACAGCCGATCCCCTTTTGCACACTGCTCCCTCTTTTGCTGTGCGGCTGGTGCTGTGTGACCACCACATCTTCCTCCGAACTGCACACGTCACTCGCATGACCTTGATTCCATATGGGGTCTAGGACCTCATCATCCTCTACATCATCTTTCAACCACTCTTCACCCCTGACCTCCTTGCCGGTCTGCACACTGCAGAAAACCGTAGCAGTTGGCACCTGTGTTTCGTCATCATCAGAGATGTGCTGCGGTTGTCCTCCCATGTCCACATCCTGAAACATAAGTGGTTGGGCATCGGTGCACTCAATCTCTTCCACTTCTGGAGCTGGGCTATGTGGACGGCCCTCAGAAACCCTGCCAGCAGAGTCATCAAAAAGCATAAGAGACTGCCGCATGACTTGGAGCTCAGACTGCTTGGCTGATTTGCAAGGGCGTGAGGCGAAAAACAGATGCCCATGTGCTGCAGGTGCCAAATGCGCTTTCAGCAGGGGAACGGGTGCGAGACAATGTGAAGGAACTGGAGGCACTGTCAGATACCCAATCTACTACTGCCTCTACTTGTTCTGGCCTCACCATTCGTACACCGGTATTCGGGCCTACAAAATAACGTTGAACGCTCTGTCGCCTGCGTGCACCTGAGGAAGGTGTTTCATTTGGGCGTGTAGCTGGCACAGATCGACCACGTCCTCTCCCTGAAACAGGAGCTCCACCAGACCCAGCAGCACTACTACCAGGGCCACGTCCCTTATTTGATGCTCTCCTCATTCTTTGAGGTCACCCACTTAACTAACAGACAGATTAACTACATTATTTTCTCTGTCACGTATACAGTGCAGGTGTACCTCACCAAAAATGGGTATATGATATACACCTAACTAAGAAAAAAAGGGGGAATGCAGCAGCACCCTGCAAACCAGATAAAGTACAATAATGCCATAGTCACAAAAAATATTATAGTGCTAATGCTACACTTATTTATAAAGTGAGATGATTGGCATATGCATTTTGTATAAAATCATCTGAGCCCGTCTGCCGGACGTCAAGGCGATCTCTGTAAGACGGGTCCTAACACTAAATCTTACCTGTTATGTGCCCCCCTTTTTTTCTCTGTTTTCAGCCATGGCAGCGTGCACCTGCGCATTGAGAGGTGCTGACTAACCCCCTTTTCTTTGCAGATGCACCTAACTAAGAGACGGATTAACTATATCAATTTCCCTGTCACGTATGCAGTGCAGGTGTACTTCACGCTATAAATGGGTATATGACGCACACCTAACTAACAGACGGATTAAACATATCAATTTCCCTGTCACGTATGCAGTGCAGGTGTACTTCACGCAATAAATGGGTATATGACGTGCACCTAACTAAACAGGCGGATTAACTATTATAGTTGTGTGTCAGGGGTACAAAGTACAATGTTGCATTGCACCCACACAAAAATTCGCTGTAGGTCACCCACAGAATTAACAGCCTGATTTATGATTAGCTTTCTGTGTCGGTGTGCAAAGATGGTGTATTGCACCAACAAAAAAAATCGCTGTAGGCCACCCACAGAATTAACAGCCAGATTTATGATTACAGTGGGGCAAAAAGTATTTAGTCAGCCACTAATTGTGCAAGTTCTCACACTTAAAAAGATGAGAGAGGCCTGTAATTTTCATCATAGGCGTACCTCAACTATGAGAGACATAATGAGAAAAAAATAATCCAGAAGATCACATTGTCTGATTTTTTAAGAATTTATTTGCAGATTATGGTGGAAAATAAGTATTTGGTCAATAACAAAAGTTCATCTCAATACTTTGTTATATACCCTTTGTTGGCAATGACAGAGGTCAAACGTTTTCTGTAAGTCTACAAGGTTTTCACACACTGTTGCTGGTATTTTGGCCCATTCCTCCATGCAGATCTACTCTACAGCAGTGATGTTTTGGGGATGTCGCTGGGCAACACAGACTTTCAACTCCCTCTAAAAAGTTCTCTATGGGGTTGAGATCTGGAGACTGGCTAGGCCACTCCAGGACCTTGAATTTACCAATTAATTAATTTGAAATACTACAATGTGATTTCCTGTATTCTTTCCCCCCATTCTGTCTCTCATAGTTGAAGTGCACCTATGATGAAAATTATGGGCCTCTCTCATCTTTTTAAGTGGGAGAACAATTGGTGGCTGACTAAATACTTTTTTGCCCCACTGTATCTTTCTGTGTCGGGGGTGCAAAGATGGTGTATTGCACCCACAAAAAAATCGCACTAACACTGTCCCTCACTTCAGCTGCCTGCTTTCTGTCCCTTCACTATTGAGAGCTGATGGGCAGTGCTAAACATGATCCAGCTTATAGTGTCACATGATGCACCGCCCAATCACAGCCATGCCATTAGAAGGCATGGCTGTGATGGATTCTGAGGGCACACAGCTTAAAAGCTTGTTTATTGGCTGCCCTGTAGGCTTTCAACAAGCTTTAATAAATGCCCGAACACTGAACTGGAACCCAAACTTTTCCGGCAAAAAAATCATACAGTTAGGGTTCACTCAACACTACAACACTTTTAGTGCAAATAACAACAAATGTGAATGGCGTGCAGTTTTCTCTTTTTCTCTAGAAGTATGACAAGAAACGCTTTTAGCGCAAATAACACCAAATGTGAATAGCGTCTAGTTTTCTTGTATTGTACTGAACTGACAATGAATTATTTTAGAGCAAATAACACCAAATGTGAACAGCATCTATTTTTCTCGTGTTGTACTGAACTGAAAATGATTTTAGTGCAAATAACTAGAGTTGAGCGGACACCTGGATGTTCGGGTTCGGCAGGTTCGGACGAACTTGAAAAAAAAGTTTGCGTTCGGGACCTGAACTTGACCCGAACTTGACCCCGAACCCAAACCCCATTGAAGTCAATGGGGACCCGAACTTTTGGGCACTAAAATGGCTCTAAAATAGTCCTGGAAAGGGCTAGAAGGCTGCAAAAGGGCAAAGAGCATGGCAACTGTTCTGCAAACAAATGCGGATAGGGAAATGACTAAAATACAGATAAATTTAAAATAACAAACTGGATCTAGGACTAGGAGGTTGAAGAGGCGGTGGATGGGTGGATGTGGCGGTGTAGGTTGACGTGGCTGTGAAGGTGGAAGCGGCGGTGAAGGAGGGATTGGTAGCCAACACTGATTTGTGTTATTTTTTATTTTTAAATTGGGGTATCCCCCAAAATATTGGGACATATAACAAAATAAAACTAAGAATAAGTGCACTTGAGTACAAGAATGGATGGTTAAGGCTGATATAAATGTCTATTCTGCACAAGGTACGGACAAGTGGGATCCATAACTGGTTCATTTTAATAAACGTAAGCTTATCCACATTGGCTGCGGCCTGTAATAATGCTCTCTGCCGTGCTAAACACACGTTCACACTATACACTGGCTGCAGGGCAGGTCAGCACCTCCAAGGCTGACAAAGCTTTTCCACATTTTGGCCATGCTAACCCTGCCTTCTCAGGTGCTGGTGGTGCCCCAGCTGCGTTGGCGACTTCTTCCTCCTCCTCTGCCTTCGCCTTGTGCTTCCACTGTGCCCCTGCTTTCAGGTGGGAATGCTATCATCAGCGTGCGCTTGTAGTCGCACATCTTCCGATTAGTAATAGATGTTTTCACTAAATTTAGTTCCCTGTCAGCAATGCAGAGCAGGGGTTCATTCACTGCAAAAGTGGATTCATGTCACCCAGCAATAGAACAGAGGATTTTGAGAGATTTAGGCCCCTGTAACCCAGGCACAGCAGGGGTTCATTCACGGCAAAATGGGGTTCATGTCACCCAGCAATAGAACAGAGGATTTTGAGAGATTTAGGGCCCTGTCAGCAATGCAGAGCAGGGGTTCATTCATGGCAAAAGGGGGTACATGTCACCCAGCAATAGAAGAGAGGATTTTGAGAGATTTAGGCCCCTGTCACCCAGAGACAGCAGGGGTTCATTCACGGCAAAAGGGGGTTCATGTCACCCAGCAATACAACAGAGGATTTGGAGAGATTTAGGCCCCTGTCGCAATGCAGAGCAGGGGTTCATTCACGGCAAAATGGGGTTCATGTCACCCAGCAATAGAACAGAGGATTTTGAGAGATTTAGGGCCCTGTCAGCAATGCAGAGCAGGGGTTCATTCATGGCAAAAGGGGGTACATGTCACCCAGCAATAGAAGAGAGGATTTTGAGAGATTTAGGCCCCTGTCACCCAGAGACAGCAGGGGTTCATTCACGGCAAAAGGGGGTTCATGTCACCCAGCAATACAACAGAGGATTTGGAGAGATTTAGGCCCCTGTCGCAATGCAGAGCAGGGGTTAATTCACGGAAAAAGGGGGTTCATGTCACCCAGCAATACAACAGAGGATTTTGAGAGATTTAGGCCCCTGTCAGCAATGCAGAGCAGGGGTTCATTAAAGGCAAAAGGGGATCATGTCACCCAGTAATACAACAGAGGATTTTGAGAAATTTAGGCCTCTGTCACCCAGGCACAGCAGGGGTTCATTCACGGCAAAAGGGGGTTCATGTCACCCAGCAATACAACAGAGGATTTTGAGAGATTTAGGCCCCTCTCAGCAATGCAGAGCAGGGGTTCATTCACAGCAAAAGGGGGTACATGTCACCCAGCAATAGAACAGAGGATTTTGAGAGATTTAGGCCCCTGTCACCCAGGCACAGCAGGGGTTCATTCACGGCAAAAGGGGGTTCCTGTCACCCAGCAATACAACAGAGGATTTTGACAGATTTAGGCCCAAGTCAGCAATGCAGAGCAGGGGTTCATTCAGGCAAAAGGGGGTACATGTCACCCAGCAATACAACAGAGGATTTGGAGATATTTAGGCCCCTGTCAGCAATGCACAGCAGGGGTTCATTCACGGCAAAAGGGGGTACATGTCACCCAGCAATACAGCAGAGGATTTGGAGAGATTTAGGCCCCTGTCAGCAATGCAGAGCAGGGGTTCATTCACGGCAAAAGGGGGTTCATGTCACCCAACAATACAACAGAGGATTTGTATACGCCAAAAATGGTAAAATGTCACCCGACAATTGAAAATAAGAATTTTTTCAATTTAGGGCACTAAAGTTGACACTTTTTTAAAATTAAAATGCCTCTAAAATAGTCCTTGAAAAGGCTAGAGGGATGTAAAAGGCAGTACAATGTGCTTAAGAGCATGGCAACTGCTCTGCAAACTAATATGTATAGGAAAATAACTTAAAATGAAATAAAATAACTAAAAATTACAAATTATTAACCTGCAACTCAGAGAAGGAGGTGGATATGGAGTCGGAGGTTGAGGAGGCGCTGAATGTGGTGTTGTAGGTGGAGGCAGCAATGGAGGAGGAACAGGTAGCCAACAATGTTTTTTTTATTTTTTATTGGGTAGGTAGCCCCCAAAATATTTGGCCAAATAAAAAAAAAGAAAACAAAGAATCATTGCACTTGACTTGAGTACAAGAATGCATGTTTGATGGTGGCATAAATGTCTATTCTGCACTAGGTACAGACAAGTCTTGTGGGATCCAAGCCTGGTTCATTTTAACGAACGTGAGCTTGTCCACGTTGGCTGTGGACAGGCGGCTGCGTC